>NW_027496227.1:0-199433 GCF_021521415.1 Bidens hawaiensis
GTTCTGTTTCAGCTTGGGGCAATCCTTCCTGAAATGACCTTCCTGCCCATATTCAAAACATCCCTTCGTCGTCATAGGTGGCTTAGGAGCACCCTTTGCCGCAAGGTCTCCTCTACTTTCTTTCGCTTGGTGACCCATCTTTCCGCATCTCTGACACTTGACACGGTCACACTGGCCAACATGGTGATAGTTGCACCTGTTGCACTTTGGATATTTCCCAGCATATCCGCTCGAAACCTGCCCGCTACCGTTGTTGTTGTTGTTGTGATTCTGAGTGTTAAAGCTCCTAGTGGATTCGGGCTTACGGTAGTGTTGTTGCGGTGGGAGGTTCGAGGATGAAGATCTGGTGTTGTCAAACTTCCTCTTTCCGCTGCTCGGGTTGCTGTTGCTGTTGTTGTCGTTACTCGGGTTGTCACGGGCTTTAGCGGTCGAACCCCTAGGTGGTAACGCACCTTGGGTCACAGCCTGATCCGTCAGTTTGTGAGCTAAACTGATCGCTTGTTGTATCGTGGCTGGTCTGGAAGACGTCACCATGCCCTAAATCTGCGGTGCTAACCCATCAATGTACATTTCGATCCTCTTGCTCGGCGGATCCACCATCCGCGGACACATCACAGCCAACTCGTGAGAATGAGTAGTGTAGGCTTCAATTTCCGAACCCACCATCTTCAGCGACCAAAATTCTGACTCTAATTTTGAAATTTCTTCTCTCGGACAGTACTCCTCTCGCATCATATTTTTGAACTCCTCCCAGTTCATAGCATTAGCCAGTTCCAGTCCAAGGATCTGCACGTTCGAATTCCACCAAGTGAGGGCAGAATCCTCAAGTGTTCCAGCAGCGAATTTGACCCTACTGGCAGGGGGACAATTGCACATCTCAAATGCCGACTCGGCCTTCTCAGCCCAACGCAGGAAACCTATAGCTCCCTCAGTGCCCTTAAACGTACTGGGCTTGCAGTCAAGGTAGTTCTTGAAGGTACACGTTCCACTTGGACCTCCAGCTTGATTCTGAACGTGTGCGGCTAAAGCGGCCGCTGCATGATCGTTCAGCAGAGTTTGGAGTTCAGCTGCAGTCAAGTTGATGTTACCACGTCCTTGTCCAGCGTTTCTTCCAGCCATCTAGGTAGTATCATCCCGAGATGTCGTCGCCTGAGGACACGTCCAAGTGTGCCTCTGGCTCAGCCGGTCCTTCCTCCGGTTCCTCTTCGGGTTCCTCCTCGGGATCCTCCTCAGGCTCCTCTTCGGGATCTCCTTCGGGTTCGGCCTCAGGCTCTGCCTCAGGTTCGGCTGCGTTCTGAGCAAGTTGCATTCGTAAGACATCGCAACGCTCTAGAGCTATCTCGGTTCGGGTCCTTGCTTCTTGGAGTTGCTCTTGCAAGTCTATCATCTCAGCTTGCATCTTCATCGTAATTTCATCTGTCGATCACTAGCCTCTTGCATTTCCTTCATTACCGCTGCCATGCGGGCAATCTCCTCCTTAGTCTCGGTTCCGTCTTTTAACAGTCCGGAAACGTTCGCTCTCGTATAGCGCATGTAACCAACATCACGCTCCAAACAAGAAACAACAGCTGCGAGAACTCGCTCTACAGGTTCGGTTATGGGTGGCAGGGTGTTGGGATAAGCAGGGTGGTTCGGGTGAGGTAACGGGGGAACTTGTTCGCGATAGACCATACGTCTGATCATGTTAGGGTACCAATCCCAGCTAACGTCGTTTTCGTATATGCCTCCGGATAGGCGATACCTCTTCTGTGCGGGAGTTTCGAGTTCCGGGACTACTCGGGGCGGCGATGCGGTAGGTATCTACGGTTCTTTCCCGTGAGCATGAGTCATCGGATCGGATGATGATGATGATGATGGCGGCGTCGACATTCCTTCAGGTAAGCCGTGTATGCGCGCGCGTATAAGTGAAAGAGGTAAAGAGATAAGATTACAAGACTACACAAACCTATGCAGTGCGTATCATTATAACTAATGGGTCGTCGCGGTTATAGTCTAGTATGCATGCAGCTTCTAGTTCGCTATAACCAATGGCTCTGATACCAATCTGTCACACCCTCAAAATCCACTAACGGAGTTTTACCGTCAGAGGGTGTGAACTAACAGGATCGGAATCATCAGTTATAATCAAACCATAAAAACGTTTAAATGAAAATAAGTGCGGAAGCGTAAAACCATAGAAACAACGTTACGTCACGCAGGACGATTTAAAACCAAGGATAACAGTTAAAAGTAAGTTTGCATAGTTAAAAGTTTATCAAGCAATGCATGTTCCTAAACCGCCCGCCCGCCTCGGCTACCTGAGAATAACATACTAAAAGTGTCAACACAAGGTTAGTGAGTTCACAAGTTATATAAAAATAAATCGTTTAGCGTTTGCGTTCAGCGTTACAGCGTTTTGCGTTACAGCGTTTTGCGTTACCGGATAGTGTTATGTCAAATTATATATCGATAGGTAGCTAGTCTATACAACAAGTATTACCAAGTGTTCGACACCGAAGCTGACTCGTTTATTAAGTGCCTTGTCACCAGGTCCTCCAGACCATGGTACGTGTTAGCCAAAATTACACCCGCTCGACCTCCAGTCGAGTTTAGCGTTGGGTGGGGTTTGTCAAACCCAGTAGTACTACTCAACAGTGACTCGCTATTCAAAATATTAACCGGTTCGATGTGTAGGACTTCAAATGTTTCGTTTGCCACTTAGCCTTTACAAGTGATATATAATTTATAACAAAATCTTAAATGCGTTGTGGAGTATGTTATCTCCCCCAAGTGAAAAGCGTTTGAAAACAGTTTAAAGAGGGGGAAAGTGAAACTCACTGTTTGCGAAGAATTTCCCAACTTAAATCACCAAGATGCGCGTCACCGAAAAACTCTCTCTAACGTTCTAAAACAACAAAGAGATTTTTTTTCTAAGTGTCGGAATATTATCGAGTCTCTAGACCCGGCACATAATACCTATGCACATAACATGTTTTGTGCTTCGTTCGTGAATCGTGTGTGACTTTAACAAGTGTTTTTGTGACACTGTCACACCCTCAAAATCCACTAACGGAGTTTTACCGTCAGAGGGTGTGAACTAACAGGATCGGAATCATCAGTTATAATCAAACCATAAAAATGTTTAAATGAAAATAAGTGCGGAAGCGTAAAACCATAGAAACAACGTTACGTCACGCAGGACGATTTAAAACCAAGGATAACAGTTAAAAGTAAGTTTGCATAGTTAAAAGTTTATCAAGCAATGCATGTTCCTAAACCGCGCGCCCGCCTTGGCTACCTGAGAATAACATACTAAAAGTGTCAACACAAGGTTGGTGAGTTCACAAGTTATATAAAAATAAATCGTTTAGCGTTTGCGTTCAGCGTTACAGCGTTTTGCGTTACAGCGTTTTGCGTTACAGCGTTTTGCGTTACCAGATAGTGTTATGTCAAATTATATATCGATAGGTAGCTAGTCTATACAACAAGTATTACTAAGTGTTCGACACCGAAGTTGACTCGTTTATTAAGTGCCTTGTCACCAGGTCCTCCAGACCATGGTACGTGTTAGCCAAATTTACACCCGCTCGACCTCCAGTCGAGTTTAGCGTTGGGTGGGGTTTGTCAAACCCAGTAGTACTACTCAACAGTGACTCGCTATTCAAAATATTAACCGGTTCGATGTGTAGGACTTCAAATGTTTCGTTTGCCACTTAGCCTTTACAAGTGATATATAATTTATAACAAAATCTTAAATGCGTTGTGGAGTATGTTATCTCCCCCAAGTGAAAAGCGTTTGAAAACAGTTTAAAGAGGGGAAAGTGAAACTCACTGTTTGCGAAGAATTTCCCAACTTAAATCACCAAGATGCGCGTCACCGAAAAACTCTCTCTAACGTTCTAAAACAACAAAGAGATTTTTTTTCTAAGTGTCGGAATATTATCGAGTCTCTAGACCCGGCACATAATACCTATGCACATAACATGTTTCGTGCTTCGTTCGTGAATCGTGTGTGACTTTAACAAGTGTTTTTGTGACACATTACATGTGTAAGCAACCATATACGTGTCATGTATTCATAACTTACATTACTAGCAATTATTCCCCGCAAGGGTATTTTGGTCAAAACATAACAATTATATAGCAAGTATCATGTTTCATGCATTTTTACACAACTCAGCAGCTAGTTTCACCGAGACAGAAATTCTACAAGAAAGATTGTACTATTTCACCGATCATAGCATCTCAATTAATTTACTAAAAATCATCACAGAAGCACATATGTCTTATGTTTCCAGAACATATTTTATTACATTTTTATTCCTCATAGTTTTCTTACAATCATCAAATCATTACAGCAAACTCATAACAGTCAAATTCATGCGCAACAGAATGTTATTTGCAATTCCCATTAAACGAAAAATCCAATAAATGCAAGACCACTTGGGTTAGGTTTCTAACTCAATAAGTCAACTTCCAGAAGTGGAACCAACCCAATTGGTCTCGTAGTTCATGAGATATAACATTTACAACACAACCTAACAGCAGGTCTAACAGCTCAGCTTTGCACAATGTTTTTGTAAATTCATAAAAGTTAACTTCTACTTGTCCAAATATTACAAGTTTATATTCTTTAGAAACTAGACTCAACCTAGTTTACTGTAGTACCAACAATCTCAACCAATTTTCATGTTTACACTTCGTTACAGTCACTTAAACATCAAATACACATTCTGTCCAGAAACTGTTTGCATCCAAACTCAATATATTAACAACCTATGAACAATCATGCATTCATATAACACTCTAGACTCCATAAACACCATCCATGCACATAAATTACATATTACATACTTGATTAGGGTTTGTGTTTGAACTCAAATCAAAGACACAACAATCAACATGCAACAAGATCAATACTAGTTATCAATCATCATTAATTCAACAACAATCATGTTAACTTCCTACATACACATGAAATCGGCTCACTAGGGTTTGTAATTAACCCAACAAACATCAAAATCAAGTAACAAGGATGTAAAGGATGATCAATTATACCTTCCTAGCACCTAGTTCTTCAATCAAACACTTGATTTGAGGGTTGTATGTGTGATTAGAGGTGACGGCAGCCTTGTGGGGATGGGGTTTGGGTTCCGATCGGCAGCTAGGGTGTAGGATAATAATAAGTTAGGGTTTAGTTAATGGTGTATTTATAAACATAACAAGTTACACTCAAGTCCCTCCACTTTCAATTGTTGTTTTTCTAACTTAACTAACTAGTTTACATCTTGAGTTAATGTTCATAACCATGTTATCACGTAACACATAAGTCTAACACATAATTATTACATAATTACTGTTTTGACGTTTTTCGTTTATTCCTCAATCGTTTGCGTCAACTCGTTTGCGTTTCGGTGCAAATCCCGAAAGACTACACATGTAGTAAGTGTTAAGCGTCATTTAAACCCTAGTTTAAATGTAATGAAGTGTGCGTTATAGATTCAATGATCTTAAGTTTGAATTGACGGAGTTGAGTTAACGGAGTTAACCTGAAATTGACGATTGTCACAGACGTGAGTTCCCTGTTACCCTGTATGTGATGACCTTAAGAGGGTTCGATGTAGTTTGGGAATGGATTGGTTATCTGAGTTTGAAACTCGAATACTGTGTAAGAGTAGGATAATAAGTTTAAAGTCCTTGGATGGTAGTGCGGTGACGGTTTATGGTGATAAAGAAAGTTCAGGGCTAAATGTCATTTTGATGATAAAGGCCGAAGGATTGTTAAGGGGAGGGTGCGGTGCCTACCTGGAGTATGTTGTCAACGCTACATCCGAGACGAAAGAAGTGAAATATGTTCCCATCATGTGCGACTACCCAGAAGTGTTCCCTGAGGATCTTCCGGGGTTGCCACCGGAGCGAGAGATAGAATTCCAGATAGATTTAGTACCAGGAGCCCATCCCGTCGCGAAAGCGCCTTACTGTCTAGCGCCATCCGAGATGAAGGAATTGATGTCCCAGCTACAAGAACTCCTCGATAAGGGTTTTATAAGACCGAGTGTTTCCTCGTGGGGCGCACCGGTGTTATTTGTTCAGAAGAAGGATGACAGTATGAGAATGTGTATAGACTATCGTGAGTTGAATAAACTTACGCTGAAGAATAGATATCTGTTGCCACGGATTGATGATTTGTTTGACCAACTACAAGGTTCGAGTTGGTTCTCTTGAATAGATCTCAGATCAGGCTATCATCAGCTAAAAGTGAAAGAGGCAGACATCTCTAAGACAGCGTTTCGGATGTGGTATGGACACTACGAGTTCCTCGTGATGTCGTTCGGTCTAACAAATGCTCCCACAGCGTTTATGGACATGATGAATAGGGTGTGTCGGTTGATGTTTGATAAGTCAGTTATCGTCTTCATTGATAACATATTGATTTATTCAAAGAGCGAGACTGATCATGCTGAGCACTGATCATGAAAGAGAAGTTGTGTGCTAAGCTTTCAAAATGCGCGTTCTGGTTGCGAGAAGTGCAGTTTCTAGGTCACTTAATCAATCCTGAAGGGATTACTGTGGACCCAGCTAAGATCGAGGCGATAACTAACTGGAAGACTCCGTAGAAACCGACTGATATACGAGGATTCTTAGGGTTGGCAGGCTATTATAGGAGATTCATCGAATGCTTCTCCAAGATAGCTGCACCGTTGACCAGTATGACCCGAAAGTCTGTAGTATTTAGTTGGGGTAAGTTCCAAGAAGAAGCTTTTGAGGAAATAAAGAAAAGACTCACGCAAGCTCTAATCCTTTCTTTACCCGTTGGTGACGAGGATTTGGTTGTTTGTATCGATGCTTCGCATCATGGTTTAGGTTGCATGTTGATGCAAAGAGGAAATGTTATAGCTTATGCGTCCAAGCAGTTGAAGGTTCTTGAAAGTACCTACCCAACGCATAATTTGGAGCTAGCAGCAGTAGTGCATGCTCTTAAGATATGGAGACACTATCTGTATGGTACTAAATGTACTATTTACACTGATCATAAAAGTTTAAAGTATTTCTACGAGAAAAAGGAATTGAACATGAGGCATAGAAGATGGTTAGAACTGATAAAAGACTACGACTGCGATATAAAGTACTATCCTGGTAAGGCTAATGTGGTCGCCGATGCGCTAAGTCGTAAGAATGAAGAAGTCATTGCAATAGTGAAGTCATATCAATTGATCATGAACTCTAGTCTTTTCGAAGAAATCATCAAGTTGCAGTCAGAAGTGCTGGTCGATGAGAGGCTAGTGAAGAAGGAAAGTATTTTCGGTGAGCAAGACGAGTTGATGGAAAACACTCATGGTGTTAAGACTGGGTTTGAGCGTATGTGGATTCCACGCCATGGAAGTCTTAGGGGTCGAATCTTAGATGAGGCTCATAAGTCAAGATATTCAATCCATCCGGGATCCACTAAGATGTATCAAGACTTAAAGAGAGACTATTGGTGACTGGGTATGAAGAATGATGTAGTAGATTATGTCAGTACGTGCTTAACTTGTTTGCAAGTCAAAGCTGAACACCAGAAGCCTTATGGGAAGATGCAGCCTTTGGAGATACCTGAATGGAAGTGGGAACACATCACTGTGGATTTCATAACCAAGCTACCTCGTACAGCTAAACATCATGATACCATTTTGGTGATTGTGGATCGTTTGACGAAAAGCGCTCACTTTCTGCCTATACGAGAGGCTATCTCATCAGAAACGTTACTTCGGGATTGTGGACCGTTTGTTCATACAAGAGGTTGTGACTAAGCATGGAGTTCCACTGTCGATTGTGTCTGATAGAGATACTCAATTTACTTCGAGATTCTGGAAGAAATTCCAAGAAGCCATGGGGACAAGATTGAACATCAGTACAGCGTATCATCCTTAAACCGATGGACAGTCTGAAAGGACGATCCAAACCCTTGAGGATATGCTACGTGCTTGTGTCCTAGACTTTGGAGGAATTTGGGATGATCATTTGCATCTGGCAGAGTTCTCCTATAACAAAAGCTACCATTCAAGTATTGGTATTCCACCGTTCGAGATGCTGTATGGAAGACTTTGTAGAACTCCTGTATGTTGGGGAGAGATTGGTCAAAAGGAGATGGGAAGTATAAAGGTTGTGCAAGAAACATCTTAAAAGTTTGATCAGATCAAGGCAAGGATGAAAGCTACTCAAGACTGACAAAAGTCGTATGCTGATAAGCTGCGACGACCAATCGAGTTTAACATTGGTGACAATGTGATGCTCAAGGTCTCGCCTTGGAAGGGGATTATTCGTTTTAGGAAGAGAGGGAAGTTGAGTCCAAGGTACATCGGATCGTTTAAGATTATAGATCGTGTGGGTGAAGTGGCCTATAAGCTAGAATTACCCGAAGATTTAGAAGGAATTCATTCAACAGTCCGTGTTTCTTATCTTAGGAAATGTCTAGCTGATGACACGTCTCATGTGCCATTGGTAGATATCGAGGTTGATGAACGGTTGAACTACATTGAACAGCCGGTAGAGATAATTGACCGCAAGGAAAAGAAACTCTGTCACAAGGTTATACCCTTAGTGAAAGTGATATGGAAGCATCGTAAGGGATCAGATACTACCTGGGAAGTCGAGGGGGAGATGCGCAAGTTTTACCCGGATTTGTTTTAGTAATAGTTAGGTTTCGGTGACGAAACCTCTTTAAGGAGGGAAGACTTGGAACATCTTAATTTTGATAATAATAAATAATGGGAATTATGTTTGTTTAAACGTGTGTTAATATTTAATTAAGATTAAATACAATAAAAGATGATAAAATACTAAAATGAAAGATTGGATATTTATACATTGTTATGGTAATAAGGATAGAATGATCGGACAACCTACTGTGGGCGTATTCGAGTGCCACTCGAATACAATGAACCCTTGGGTGGTATTCGAATACGTGACTCGAATAGAAAGGGATGGAAGAAAGAAGGACTGAAAAGAAAGAATACCATGTATTCTATTCGAATACTACATGGAGACGAGGCCCATTCGAATACAAGTGTATTCTAGCACAAGTCAATATTCGTATACAAACCCCCTTGTGCATAAGAAGTGTTTCACTCGAGTACAAACGATCATTCGAATACAAGCTGTACAAGATCGCATACACATATCATTCGCATACAACATGTACTCGAATACAATATGTATTCGAATACATTAAGTATTCGAATACACTAAGTATTCGAATACAATATGTATTCGAATACACCATGTATTCGCATACATTGTGTGTTTGCATACTTACATGTCCTTTGAATGCAATATGTCTTGAATACAACTGTATTCTAATAAACTCCATTCGAATACAACAAGGAAATACAGAAAAATGTTACAAGTATATTCTATTCGAATATATGTTGTATTCTAACATAAAGTGCCAATTCAAACACAAGAAGTATTCTAGCTAAGTCCCATTAGAATACAAGACCATACCTATGAACACAACATTTTATAAGGCCATTATAATGAACCAAACTTAACCATTCTTGTGAAACTAAGGGAAACTTATAAGATTAGAAACACGTATAATTGATAAACAGTTAGCCAAGCTTAGTTAAGGAAAGGAGTAACCGTTAACGGCGAACGTAGCAGGATCCAGGTGAGTTTGTAGCCTCATTTCCTTGTTGTGTTTTCGGGGCTGTGTGCATACTCGACGTGATAGCTAATAAACTTACCTTAAATGGTAAGTGTATTCCATGCATGATTTATGTGATAAATAATATATTTTGAATGTGAACGAAAGCTTGTCGGTACATGAACGATCTTCGGATATTGCACGTATTGTCAAGGAAGGTATGTATATGAAATATGAATGTGTATGAAAGGTATATGTATGACATGTGAGTATGTATAAACGTTAAAGGAAGTATATATATATATATATATAGAGAGAGAGAGAGAGAGAGTTACAGTATGATATAGGTGTGTAAAGAAAGTATGCACGAGTGTGGAAGAAGGAAAGGACCCGACCCAAATAATATCTGAGATAGAGAAGGAAGGGACCAGAACTTAATAATATATGAGATAGAGAAAGAATGGATCAGACCCTAATAATATCTGAGATAGAAAAGAGAAAAGAAAGGAAAAGGAAAAGGAAAGGGACCAGACCCTAATAATATCTGAGATAAAAAAGGAAGGGACCTGACACTAATAATATATTCGATGGAAATGATGGAATTTAATTAGCATAGATGTAATAAAGTATGAACGTATCTATGAATGTATGAATGTATGAATGTATGTATGAACATATGAAAGAGAGGTAATATGTAAAGTATTTAAATATGTATATTCGGATACATATGTGAAGGTAAGTGTATGTATTGTATGTTGACTGATTAACTAGAACTTACTCAGCGTAGCTGACTTTTAGTATGCACGCATGTTAGTAGAATGAGACAGCTAGCTTGAATGGGGCACATGGCAGAAGAATAAGAAGCTGGCATCGGAAGACTTGAGACGTTTTTATGAAATGATGTTTTAATTTTAAAGGACAAAGATATTTGCTTAAGACATGTTTATGAATTAATATGTAATGATTAATGAAAGTTTTATATTTCGCGTAAAGTTTTAATTAACTCTGATATTTAAAACTGTGTTTATGAGTAAATCCAACACCAAATGTAGGGCACCGGGATCGGGGCCTTACATCATCTCCTAAAACCACCACGGTCCACCGCCCACCCACCGCCACCACCTTGTCGGAAAAGTCTTCGAAAATTTCGTCGGAAAATTTCACCAAAAAGTCACCGGTAAAACACAATAGAAAACACTATGAGAAAACACAATAAAAAAAACACAACGGAAAAAACACTATGAAAATAAAAACACAATGATAAAAATACAATTAAATAACACAACGCAAAAAACACTATGCAAAAAATACTATGAAAAAATAAAACACAATTGTATAACACAATTTTTTAAGCACAATTTTGGTAAAACACAATTTGTAAAAAACCCATAATTTTTATTTTTTTTTATTTTTATATGGCAATGTGATACTCATATAAAAGATAAAAAAAACACTCGTTATTAAGGGGAAACTGTTTTTAAAAAAATATCGTATAAAAAAGTTATGGACGTTTTAAAATGATGGAGGAATTTGACATGTGTCTTGCATATAGAGAGAGAAAGTCAACAAATGTGTTATCTCTATTATGCTCTTACCCTTATTTTACACTTGATTTTCCCTCTAATCTAATCTCAACCATTCAAGTCTAAAATGAATGGACAAGATTATTTCATATCCTTCCTACAAAAAATAATCTTCTTATTATAACTCAACCCATTTAATGAGATGTTATAACTCGTTTAAGGACTGTCTGGGTTTGGTAAGATCCATACCCGTGAATTCAGGTCAAATGTATAAGAAACATCCATTTAAAAATCAAGCAATCTGGTGGCTTCCATAAAAGGGGGAGCGACCAGATCGTGACACGTAATATTTTTGAGTGTTTGTTAATATATATTATAGACTAGTTTTTGTCCCCCGTATACGGGGGCTGTTTTACATTATTCGTTTATAATATTTATATATTTTTTTGAAGTTAAACTTTATTTATTGTAAGGAAATTAATAATATACTTAGAGTTTGATGATAAAAGGGTTTCATAAATAAGTAAGATGTTATAACCCGGTGTAAAAGTTATCAGGGTTTGGTGAGATCCAAGACCCGCTTATTTTTTTTACTATAAAATTGTTTCTTAATTATAAATAATATATTTTTTTTAAAAAAATATCATATAACAATTTTTAGTATATCTCTATTTTATAGGATTTTCACATCATTAATTTGGTGAGATTGATTTTTTTAATTTAATGAGATGTTATAACCCGTTTAGGGTATATCTGGGTTTGGTAAGACCCATACCCGTGAATTCGGGTCAAATGCATGAGAAGTCTCCATTTAAAAAATTCAAGCAATCTGGTGGCTTCCAAAAAATAGGGAAACGACCACATCGCGACACGTAGGATTTTTGAGTTTTCGTTTATATTTATTCTAGATTATATGTAAACTTATGAAAACGTAACCAACCAACAAACATGACACAAAATGGTGGGGCCGAATTTTAGCGTAGCATGGAATCATTGATACATACAAATAACACTAAATATTGCATTTTGAATTCGTGATGGTGCTGGGGTGTTCATTGCTGAAAAAACTCGAAGACATAAATCCAACAGTTATATCGTTGAATTTATGTTGAATTTATTGTAAAACTATTATGGCATTTCATCTAGTTTTCCAAATCACTATGCATGTAAATACCTTCATAATACTAATGTGAAGGTGATGTGGGATCCGGTCCATTAACTCGGCCCGGCCCGAATATTTACCTTTATTTATAAATATAATTGTTAGGTCTTTTGTTTAATTAGTTTTTTATTAAGTTTATAATTAAAATAACATTGTTCTTGGAACTTCGGTTCGTTTATCGTCTTTAATTAATCATGAGTCTCTCGAGCCATTTATCGCTTCCGAAATTGCATCAGTTGGTATCAGAGCTTTTGGTTCTCAAATGGCTCGACAAGGAGATGAATACTTTCTTGCTCGTAGATACGCCGACAGAAGCAACGAAAGGAGGGGTTTCTATTCATGTGCTCGTGGAGAAGATCAATATCCTACTCGCAGAGTCTCCGACCGAGGCAGCGGTGAAGTTTATTCCGACCCACGGGATCTTAAGAAGATCAAACGACTCCGACAACGGGTCCGTGATCTTGAAGAGATTCAACGACTCCGAAAACGAGTCCGCGATCTTGAGTTACCACGGGAGATGCGCAAGGCGGAAAATGAGTCAAGCAACTTCGTTTGGGACGAAGGTGGCGACGGAGAGCAGCAGCCGTTTAGCCATCATCCAAACTGGTTCGATGAACCGATCTATCAAGAGTGTTTATCGGAAGAAAAAACCATATTCGATGAAGACGTATTTGATTTTGATGAAGAGGAATGGTTGTTTTTGCAAAATATTCGTGGCGGAATTACCGATGATGGGGTGGCTACGGCTGGTTCTGCCGTGAACACGGATGGTGAGGCGGTCGCTTTGGGCAATGACGAGGTAGCTGGTGGTCCTGCGGTACTAAACGACGGCTCCTTTATTGCATGGGGGACTCAAACAGAATCCATGGTTACCCCTTCCTTCATGCCAGAAGTTATGGTAGGATCGGATGTTAATGCAATAATTGCGGATTTTCAGTTGGCAGGTGATAATTTAATTATTCAAGAAGATCAACTTGCCGATAATATGGATATTGCCGTCTTAAATGATAGTCAAATATCATTAAGAATACATGTGGCCCACGTAGCTTCTCTATGGAAACTTTGAATGAAAAAGGTGGGTTGAATATGCTTCTAGTGAGGTCGATGGAATTTATAAATGGACTATATTACCAAGCAAGTAATGTGAAGATAGCTACTGGATCTTATAATTCAATTTATATGAAATTGGGCCAAAGAAAACTTCAATTTGGGAATTCGCCTACTATTAACTCTTGCAATGATATTCTCTCTGAACAGAAACTCCAGGATAAAAAATTTAATGATGATAATTTTTCGTTATTGGATGAGCAATCTAGTGACTTACAACATGTGTATGGAGGAAAAATGTGGAATAAAAAGTTATTTTACAAGTTGCTACATGTAGAAAAAGGACCCGATCTTTTTGATGTTCACAAGACTCGAGGACGAGGCTTTTTTGAAGACGGGGAGAAGGAGGTAGAGAGACTCGACAACCCAATAGACTCCGGTGGTACATATTTCGAGCAGGGTGCGGCGTACTATGAAGTTGAGTTCTTTGGGTGGATCATGGTGGTAACGATTATGAATCAAGTTGACATTCCTTTTGATCCAGGTGGCTTTGTTTTAAAAACAAAACTCGAGGACGAGTTTTTTCGAAGAGTGAGAGTATGATGTAGGAGCATCGAGAATCTTTTTTATTATTAGTTTATCTTTTATTATTTTACGTTTATCTCGTTTCCATGTTTATCTCATTTTCTTTTAGTATAACCAGGGTGCTAGGGTTTCTTTGTTATTCAGTTTTTGGTTGAATATTAAATATAAGAACATTGTTCTTTGAACCTTCGGTTCGATTTTATCGTCTTTGATTATCATGAGTGTCTTGAGCCATTGATGCAGGAGCATCGAGAATCTTTTTTATTATTAGTTTATCTTTTATTATTTTACGTTTATCTCATTTCCATGTTTATCTCATTTTCTTTTAGTATAACTAGGGTGCTAGGGTTTCTTTGTTATTCAATTTTTGGTTGAATATTCAATATAAGAGCATTGTTCTTTGAACCTTCGGTTCGATTTTATCGTCTTTGATTATCATGAGTGTCTTGAGCCATTGATCGCTTCCGAAATTGCATCAGTTGGTATCAGAGTTTTTGGTTCTCAAATGGCTCGACATGGAGATGAAAACTTTCTTGTTCGTAGATTCGCCGACAGAGGCAACGAAAGGAGGGGTTTCTATTCATGTGCTCGCGGAGAAGATCAATATCCTACTCGCAGAGTCGCCGACCGAGGCAGCGGTGTAGTTTATTCCGACCCACGAGATCTTAAGAAGATCAAACGACTCTGACAACGAGTCCGCGATCTTGAAGAGATTCAACGACTCCGAAAACGAGTTCGCGATCTTGAGTTACAACGGGAGATGTGCAAGGCGGAAACCGAGTCGAGCACCGTCGTCTGCGACGAAGGTGGCGACGGAGAGCAACAGCCGTTTAGCCGTCATCCAAACTAGTTCGATGAACCGATCTATCAAGTAGAGTGTTTATCGGAAGATAACCCCAGATTCGATGAAGACGGGATTGATTTCGATGAAAAAGAATGCTTGTTTGTAGAAAATATTCTTAACGAAGTTACTGGCGATAAATCAATTTCCAAGAATTGTAATGTTAAAGAAGATGATGATGAAGTGGTTTCCAAAAACTTGTTGGGTGAAATTGGTGGTGATATGTTGGCTAAGGATGTTCCGGTGATCGATAAGGGAACTTTGGGAGTTTCTTTGGAAAACCCTTCTTCCAAGGATAAAGTTGGGAAAAGATTGACTAAAGATAGGTTATTTTCAGAAGTCAAATTTAAAAGGGGTAATATTGAGAAGGTGATTAATATAGTTTACATATATAAGTGCAATATAATCAAGGAAAATAGTTACCTATCATTTTTGATTAAGAGTCTTGCACGTATGTGTGTGAATGAGATGGAGGTTAAAACCACTATTACAAATTGTAGTGGTGGGCCCATACAACTTAACACTATTTCAAACATGGTTAATAAGCAAAAAGGAGATGGTGGACTGAAAGTTGATGGGTCATGTGGTGTTGTTCAAATGGAAGTAAAAAGTGTTAATGGAAAGTCGTGTCATCGACTAAATGCGTCTCTTGTTGGATCTAAAATATCTGAGCGGGTCAAATTGAGAGTGAATTGGAAACGCTTCAATGCTCCTTTCGATCCAGGTGGTATATGTTCAGAGTCACACAAGGCGTTTTGTGAAGTTGAATTGTTTGGGCTGATTATGGTGTTAATAAATGAGGAGCGCGTTGACTTTTCTTTCGATCCAGGTGGTTTTGATCCAGAGGCAAAACTCGAGGACGAGTTTTTTCCAAGTGGGAGAGTATGATGTGGGATCCGGTCCATTAACTCGGCCCGACCCGAATATTTACCTTTATTTATAAATATGATTGTTAGGTATTTTGTTTAATTAGTTTTTGATTAAGTTTATAATTAAAAGAACATTGTTCTTGGAACTTCGGTTCGTTTATCGTCTTTGATTAATCATGAGTCTCTCGAGCCATTGATCGCTTTCGAAATTGCATCAGAAGGTATTGTTACTAATAAAATAAAGTATTTCTTATATAAGACATCAAAACTTCTGAGATGTCGAGCACCCTCTTTACCATATGAATATATATTAAGATAAAATATTTATCTATTGACAATTGGATTATACGTTTACGTTTTTTTACATCCTCAAATGTTTATTATTTTTGTCAAGTCAAATGAGAGATTACGGGGATACATGTACAATGATAAAAATATTAAAATACGGGTTGAATAGTATCTACTAAATATTTATGTTTATGATCTAATCTCCTCTATATATATGTATAAACGAAAAAGGTTCTCATAACTCACAGCATTATTGCAAATTTTAAATTGCACTAAACAAACTTACTTAAAAGTCTACGAGCCACACCACAAAAAGACCAGTGTTGATCGCTAAATGAAAAAAAAAATAAAATTATAGTAATAGTCTAGACATCTAATGTCAAAATCTATGGTTGATAGACGATATAATGGTCGGCCCATGCATTGACCGTCTAGAGCTAATATTTAACAGTGAGAAGTAACTCTGATTATACATAAGTTAATATTAGGAAACTAATTATTAGAAAACTAAACCTCTGTTATAAATATATTATTAGACCAAGCGTATTGCAGCGTTTTGGGGGCGCTTTTTGGCCCAAAAAGCCGGGGAACACCGCCCCCTCCGGCGTTTTGGGGTTTTTTTTTGAACGTTTTGTAGATAACGCGGAGGAAGGCACGGAAATTAAAAAAAAAACAAATATTAAATTACCTTTTAGATGTGAAGGTTAGACAGATGGATGGTGGTGATGGTGACTTTATATGGAGGAAGGTGTTGGATAGGGTTAGGGTTAGTGGATTGGAGGTACAGATCGGTGGTGGTGGGTGAGTTACGGTGGTGGTGGTGGTTTACTGTTAAGGTGGAGGCGGTAGATGAGTTAGAGATGGAGAAGGAGATGCCTGGAGATAGAGATGGAGAAGGAGGTGGTTGGTTTATTCATTGTATAAATAATAATAATAATAATAATAGATTACTAATAATAATAATAGGTGAAGCACTAAAAAAACAAAAAAAATAAAATAAAAGTGACTGGGCGCCACGTGGCGCATAACGCACAGGGGTGGAAAGTTATGACTACGCTCTCTTTTTGCAAAAATCATAACTCTGACTGGGCGCCACGTGGCGCATAATGCCTAGTGGAGGGGCAGTATGACTACATATGGTCTTATGATTATTATTATTATGGTTATCAACACCTAAAATAGATTAGCTTCTTCTACAAATTTTCCTCTCATCTATTGCATCTCATTGTAATATACACTTATTAATAAAATCTCTCTTTCTCCCTACATCTCATTGTTATATTGTTATAGCTATTAGACTTGTTTTACAACACGTTATCAGCACAAGTTGCTTTCGGAGTTAGGATTGCATGATCATAAGCCGACATCGTTTCAAGGAACAACATAACAACGGACGTGCCAGTTTCACGTTTACCCTATTCCGACCGAAGTTAATATATTCGTTTATTGAGGTACATAGTTAGCCCTCTTCTTTCGTATATAAAAATATAAAGTTGTTTTAAATATGTTATATGCGTTATGCATTATTTAAAAAAGTCCATGAAATAAATTTTGAATAAATAGCCTCATAATTGAACCATAAGTCATAAAAGTCGAAGTATGTTAACTATATCTATAATCATCTGATGCTTGCATATGAAAAGTTGCAAACCCTTGACGATAAACTGGATTTCTGAATCAATGAATTTAGTTTTTTTAATTTGTAATAAAAACCAATAAATAATTTGTGTTTACACAATCTTGAAGAAAAAAAAGCACTTAAAATTTTTAAGATTTTTGCTTTTTGTTCGTTGAATGATTGTTTCCTTTTGTATTCATAATTTTGTTATAATTTGTTTTATTGTTATCTGTTCATCAAAAGAAAAAAAAGGGTTTGATGTCAAACTGTTAATAAATCTTGAAAACTAAAATTCCCAATTTTTTAATGATTTCGTTGATTCAATCTTACAATTGCAAATATATTTGAAACGGGGTAAAGCCCAATATAGTTGGTTATTGAAGATATTAAAATTTTTCATGAACCATGAATAAAGAAATATAATTTTTTTGATACACGTATCTTGTTGTTTTCCGAATTCAAATTTGCAACAAATTTTAAAAAAAGTTAACAACTAATTGGCATATGAAGATTGAGTTTCTACTCAATTCGTGACTACCCTTAAATTGAGATGTCTAGTTATTAAAATCTTATATAGGTTTTTGTGTTTATTCATGTTGTTTTAGAATTTTGAGAATATGAATGTGCTTTTGTTAAATTTATGTTATGTTATTTTTGTTTCATGAATTTACCACTATTGCCTTTATATGCTTTTCAAGTACTCATATATATGTTATCGGATAAAGCAATAGGGTTCAAATGATTTATAAGTGTCCTATATTAAAAGGTTTTGACGAAAACGAAACCTACGACAAATAATACGTAATGGTTTTTATTGCAAGATTTTTACTATTTTAATTTTATTAAAGGCATTATATAGTTTGTTTTATATGATTACATATTATAGCATTATGCTGTCAAGGGCGGCTTCGAGAAAATAAAAAAAATTTCGGGCCGAGGGCGAAAATTATTTTTAGCCGTAAAATGAGTATTTTGTTGGTTTAAACAATTTAATTTTATATGAGTTAACTTGGTTATAATTGGGTTGTGTAAAAAATATTGGTATAAAAATATGATTAAACATGGCTCAAATTAGAGTAGAAACCATAACCTTTGGGTTTGAGTAATACTCATTTGTCACTATACCAAACTAATAGTTATTTAATTGAGTTTAAACACTAAATATACATATTGTTTAATAAAAATACATATAATTTACAAAAAAAAATAAAAAAAATTGCGCATTCGGGGTGTCGGGCCTGTGGCCGTCGACCACCCGACCACACCTTATGGCCGGCCGTGTATGCTGTAGCATTTGTATTTATACATGGTACTCTACATGATATTATTTAGTTGTATGGTTGTATTATTTGTATTGAACTAAATAAATACATCAAAGTCGTGAGTTATTACGACTATGAAAGAGTATTATTATGCTTTGACATGATACTCGAAGTGTTATGTTGTCTAAATCTCATTATCGGTTTACCAAAGGTTATAAGATTTAAAGCCCGCATAATTTACTGACTCATTCATATAATTATTTCTCAAATTGTATTATATTAAGAGAAATACTATTATAAGTAAATTGGATAAATCAATTTCCGTTTGTCAAACCTCAAATGTGCGACTAGGGTAGCATATTATTAAAAGAATATGAAAAGCCTGATGTGATTTTATATCCGTGTCAGAAAAAAATTGTCAAAATCCAATGACCTTGTTTGGCTTACTTCATTCCGTGAAGTAAATGTGGCTATGTATTGGTCGTTGTGATCAGGAGCATAATTGAGAAAACCTAAGTGAATGTGAATATGTTAGTGTGATCAAAGACATAATATAATTGAACAAATGGTAATAATGGTCATGTAATGGTAGGATTGACCATCAGAATTTTAATGATAATGAGATAAACCACTACAAGTGGCAAAGGGATTGATCATATATGAAAACAAAATGTGAAAGTACAAAAGTGGAATCATGTGATCGCTTGATTAGATCATATCATATACAATGTTCTCTCATATTTATAGTCATGTATTAAAGAATCATAGTACATATACGACCATAAACAAGAAGTTTATAGATTATGATTATCTAATGGCATGACCGGTTAGACCACACCGAGTCAATGATGTGAAATATGTTGAAGAAATAAAAGATTCTTCATGATAATTATACATTTAGCGTTTGCTCTCAAGGGTATGCACTTACCAACTAAAGTAGGGTGTAATTCCCTAAATATTCTGGAAATATTAAAGGATATGAATATCCTAACATGATACCATTTAGTATATTAAATCGATGCATCGTCTAAATGGTTATCAAATTCACCACTTAAGTTTGTGAGAATTTTGGCTTAGCTAATGAGATAGCAAGAACATTATTCCAGATTTGATATTTGTTTTGGTAAGGATTTACTTAATAATCACTAGGAAAGTGTTGAACATCAATCATAAAGATTATGTTCTTATACAAATGTTTTTGTTGAAAAAGATTATTCAACGTCTATAATTGGTTGCAAAGACAACAATTATGAGATCAAAGTTTTATATTTGTATTTGAGTATATATGATATTACATGTCACATCAAGCCAGGTTATAACATTTACTCCCCATTAAAGTTGGTTTTGGTCAGAACCATGTACTTCACATAAAAGATTTTGGTTGCATGATATGTAATGAAATTGATCCATCACAACACACAAAGATCAAACCTCAAGGGAAGTTGAGATTCTATGTTGGTTTTCATTATAAGTGAATTAACATTACCAACTTAAAGGAGGATATAATGCAGTTGGAAAAACAAATGAGCAAGAATGAATTATCATTGATCCTCAAAGTAAACTATGTGAAAAAAAAGTTCAAAGGATAATTTATTGAAAAATTAGTGAATCATCACTAGACGCGTACACTGACCTACACAGAATGACTAACTCAAATAAATCAACTGCTTATGCTCCAATTAATATAAGCGTCCTGGAAGGACAACCATACATTGGTAATGACTAGTGAGTCTAAGGCATGCCTAAAGTGTGGTAGACCAGTCGATTCCCAGAATAATGATTCCTAAAAAATTGGAGCAAGTAATAAAGATGGTCAAGTCAAGGTATAGTAAAAAAGTCTCTTGAGAGACATTAAACATGATGGTTTTGAAGAACTTCAGTACCTGAAAATAAAGAGCTCTTGGTAACTATTATATGATGTCTAAAAAGATATATGGAATCGAAATAAAGTCGACGCCTTTATATTTTATATATAATTAGCACTTCAAATGATGATAATAAGGATCAAGATATAAGATCTACATATGAAAAAAATGATTGACCAAAGTGAAAATACGAAAATAGGGCAAATGTGAATTTCTCTATATAACGGAAAGTTTTCTGAACCAACAGTTCGTAAATTAAAGTTGTAAAATGTGTTAGATACAAACGGGTCTTTGAAGTGAGTTATGAAAATTCAATAAAGTGATATAAGGAAAAATTGGTGGCACACGGATTTTGCAAAGACCCATTATTAATTATGAGGAGACGTATTCTCCAATGGTGGAAGCAATGACTTTCCAATACCTAAATAGTCTGGTAATACAAAGAGAGAATATATATGTGTCTAATAAATATTGTGATTCAATTGATATTGAAAGTTTACAATAAAGTCTATGAATGATTTCAATTATCAAATCATATAAATCAAGTTCTCGAGAACACAATGATTGTTGTGCATAGAGTTATATTTGAATACTTTACGATTATTGAATATGTTGAAAATAAATGAAACTCATGAAGAGTTTTCTAAGGTAGTTGAATGATTGAAAGGTTAATTAAAACATCTTAATGACGTAATATTAATAAGCACACATAGAAGATAATGTAAATGATGAGTAGAATATTACAGTAAACAAAGAAATGGTACAATATAGATTTTTGATATGTGATACAAAAATTGATATGTAAATGAGCAAGTTTATGCAGCAAAATCTTAGAAATATGAATACACATGCATAATTTTTCAAGTTGGAAAAAAGTTCATGATATATTGGAAAATGCATAGAGTTATGCTTATTTTACACTTTTATCAAAATTTTACACTTAAAAAGTTTATATAATCACAGTTTACAGTGATGATGTACACATCATCGAGAGAAACTACCAAGCTTTTTGAGGGATAATTTTTTGAAAGACTTTGACACAGTATGATTACTGCTTGACCTGCGGTTCGAGTGTATATGTAATTTTATGTTAATTAATCCATCAAAGTGCATCTTGAAACTTTTGAGACATTTTACCGTGAACAGATTCATTATTTGAGTACCTTAACAGATGTCCAACAATGCATACTATATCATTTCCTTTCACCGAATGAAATTTTATTCGTTCAGAAGTACCATAATTAAATGCATATGCTCATTAATATTTATTTTGCTATTTATACATGATTTTTGTATCTTTTATTTATATTTATCGGCATGTGTACAACTAAGAGACATCAAAATGGGTTAAAATATATATTTCAGGTATGAAAGATATGTGATTATATTTTACCAACTCATCAAAACAAGTTTGGTTAGTTTTGTTGATGCATAGAAACACAATATAGTCACGGATACAATTGATATGTTTACCAAATGAAGCTACAGAAATTTTCACGTGAAGATCATACAACATTGTTCAACTTAAGGATTCGACTGTCAAGAGACGAAGACGCAAATGATCGACTACAAAAGTTTTGGACAACTTTCACAGAAGATTCATATTTAGCTTTTTAATGGATATATAAATCATGGGGAGACAATGCGCGTTGCACTCTTTTTCCCTTAGCTATGGTTTTGTCCCACTGGGTTTCGTTAGCAAGGTTTTAATGAGGCAACATCTCCAAGCGTATTAAGTTAATAACTAAGAGGGAGTGTTATAAATATATATTATTATTATGGTTATCAACACTTAAAATAGATTAGCTTCTTCTACAAGTTTTCCTCTACTATATATACTCTATTGTATCTCATTGTAATATACACCTATTAATGAAATCTCTCTTTCTCACTACAACTCATTGTTATATTGTTATAGCTATTAGAGTTGTTTCACAACAACCTCTAATTTAATTATTCAAATTCCGATGATTATTTGCTGCGTATTTACCTTTTTTTTTTCTGGGCATGCCCAAAAGTTTTAGGGCCCAAAGAAAAGTGAAGATCCTAGGCCTTTTTCAATTTTTCCTTTACGAAACTTTCAATTTTTATCTATATTTTACAAATAGGAACAAAAATGAAAAGCATGAGAAATGATTTGTGGCCTAAAACAAACCTCTTACAAAAATAATAGAAAAATAATAACTTATAATATAAATGAAAAACAAAAAAGTAAAAAGAACTAAAATGTTTCTCCTATCATTTTAGTTCAAAAAAATTAAAAAACATAAATAAATAAATAACAAAAAAACACACACAATGTTGAGAAAAAAAAATCATTGTGTGTTTTTATCTATCATTGGATTTTTTTATTTATTTTCGTCATTGATTGTGTCTTTTTCTTTGACTCTATGTCTTTTTTCTTATTATTGTGTTATGTTACTCAACATTGGGTTATATTTGCTATATGTTGTCTTTTTTTTATTTATCATTGTGTTTTTTTGTTTATAACCCGAAAAAAAATATGCAGAACAAAATATAGCACAATGTTGAGTAAAACAAAAGACATAATAGATCACAAAATATAGAACAATATCGAGCAAATATAACATAATGCTGAGTAATAAAACACAACATCGAGGAAAAAAAGGCACAATGTCAAAGAAAAATATGCACTATCAATAACGAAAATAAACAAAAAAACACAGTGATAAATAAAAAAGACACGATGATCGTTTTTCTTCATTTTTTGTAACACAAAAGATAAGGGAAACTTTTTAATTGTTTTTTCTTTTTTTTTTTAATTTATATTATGAGTTATGAATTTTTTATTAATTTTTTTATTGATTTTAAGGGTGTTTCTTAAAGCCACAAATCATTCTCATCATTTTTATTTTTATCTCCTTTTATATTTTAACCTAACCCAATTCACAAACCATGTTTCATAGTGAAAGTATTCAATGGTGGTGGTGTATATAATTCTTGATGTCATAATGTTTACAATAGACCATATAAATAAGAGAAGTATCTCCTCAAACATAGAAGGAGATCAACTCAAAGTAATAAGAGACCACATATAATAATGACAATAATATTCTAATTATTTTGTGTATATCTTTCAATAATAGTCTCCCTTAGGTGGAACGGGAGTAGGTACACACATTTAAGCTGGTACGAAAAAACTCGAACAAGTATCTAGGTAGCCCTTTCGTAAAAATGTCTGCATATTGTAACGATGACAGGACATGAAGGACCCTTATGTGACAAATCTGAACCTTTTCACAAACAAAGTGTATACCCATATCATGTTTAGTATGTTGATGCTGAAATGGGTTGCCAGACAAGTATACAACAGACATGTTATCACAATAGACAACAGTAGCTCTACGATAGAGACCCGTAGCTCAAGTAACAAATGTCGTAGCCATGTGGCCTCAGCTACTGCATTTAGCAACTCCCCTATACTCAGCTTCAACACTCGATCTAGAATGGTGGTTTGGACTTTGGAAGACAAAGAAATGAGATTATCACCAAGAAAAATACAGCAGTCATACGTCGAGCTGCGAGTGTCCAGACAAACACCCCAATCTGTATCAGAATATGCATGAAAAGAAAAAGGTGTTGCACAACATATGTTATATCCAGACGGGTAAACGTGAGATACTTAAGGGCCCAACAAGACTATGATAAACAGTGTCATCGTGTAATAAGTCCCCGTCTTTATCACTTAGCTTCTAGGAGGTGTCGATAGGGGTATTACAAGGTTTGTTGGCTGTCATATTAGCACAGTGTAAAATGTCACAGACATACTGCTCTTGAGAAAGAAACATATCACAAATATCCAGAACAACTAGATGCCTAAAAGATGATGATGCGATCCAAGAGCAGACATGGCAAATTCAGTCAGCCGATGAATGATGCAGTCAAGAAATGTCGAGTGCGATGTCATGAGAAAAATATCATCAACGTATAGTAAAAGATAAGCAAGCTGATCCCTAGGTGGTAGATAAAAAGAGAAGGATCACAAATACAACCACAAAACGCCAATGACAAAATAAAAGTAGAAAACTTATTAAACCAGACGCGCTAAACTTGTTTTAACCCGTAAAGAGACTTTCGAAGGCGACACACATGATGCGAAAATGATGGGTTAACGAACCCATGCGGCTGATTTGTAAACATTGTTTCTTGTAACGTACCATGAAGAAACACGTCTTTCACATCCAACTGATGTATCGACCAATATCGAGAAACTACAAGTAACATAACTGTACAAATGGTAGGCTGTTTAACAACCGGACTAACGTTTTAGTGCAATCGATCTCAACTGTTTGTGATTTCTCATTACACACCAATCTTGCTATGTAGCGGTCGAGTGATCCAGCTGCTTCAACTTTATGATGAAATAGCCACATAGATCTAATAACAGGTCAATCAGCTGGTCTCAGACTTAACTCCCAAGCCCAGTTACCCAGCAAAGCACTAAATTCATCGTTCGAGGCAAGAATCTAATTTGGATCCGATAACGCTTTAATATAAAATGTGGGTGCATGTGAAATGTTTGTAGTAGCGGCAAGATTATATTAGGATTTGATTTTAAAAATACCACTTTTTCACGAGTGAGCATATGGTGGCTAGAGGAAGGTGCGTTTGGTTGTGGTGGGGCAGAGGGTGGCGTGGGGAATAGTGTTGGACCGGTAAGAGGTGAGCTAGTAGGAGATGGGCTGGTTTGGGTATTGATGGGTGAAGGGAGTGGAGTGTCAGGTGGAGATATGTCCGAGCGCGACATAGGTTGGGAAGGTTGAATGGTGGTAGGAAGTGTGGTAGCGGGGTGAAGCAAGGTATATGATCATTTAGGAAGGTATATGTATGTGGCGGGAGATGTGAACGCGACAAGTAGTTGGATCATAGCATCGGTATCCTCAAAAATTAGATGGATATCCCAAAAAATGCATTGGTAGAGTGCGAGTAAGGTTTATCGTGTTGTTTGGCGGATAGATCACGATAACAATCACAACCAACATAACAGTAAAACAAATAAAATATGAAATAATATATTAGAATAGTGTAATATTAAGTACTAACGAAAGAATTTAAAGAATGAGAATAATAAATAATATTGATAATAAAGAATACCAATTAGGTAAGTTATTACTTGTATGCATGTTTCTAATCAAAACTATATTCTCTCCAAGGTGCAAATCTATCAAATCATGTCTAATCATCTCATCAAAGTCAAAAACTTTAAGACCATAATAGGAGGAAATTAAACGGGAGATGCAATATAGGATATGAACATCAAACATATGTTAAAAATGGAACGTAAATGCTGATCATCATCATATATCAAAAGCAACACACTTAACAAAATCAAAGAGAATTATTAATGAATACAACACCCACTAGATTAGTAAAATAAAACCCCTAATGCAAACATTTTTAATTTCGTCATTTCTTCCCTATCATTTTTACATATGAAGATTATTTGATTCAATGAATACTTCTCATTCATCTCGCCCCATGTATAGTATACAAAATAGAAATACAAATAAAAATCTCATATTTAGAGATAAGATAGATAAGAATAATAGACCGATTATAATATCTAATATACTTAAATTATATTATATTATGATGATCAGTTCTTCATGTATGTAATAGAAAACATGAATATTATGATAAACCTACAACTAAAACATACATGTCACAGCAGAGAGATAAGCCACGGCTTATGAGAAAGATCCAGACGACATGATGGTCAGCTTGGTCGGGTATCCCCTTAGGATGTATATTAGTGATGGGGATTAGGGTTCTTGAGAAACCGGATAATATAGATGGAGAGAGGGTGGCGAATTTTGTGTCAGGTTTAGGTTTATGTCATGTGTGATGTTAATTAGCCTCTTCATATATTTATATGTATATACACCAAGGGGAAACCCTTGATTAGCAAGAAATGGTAATTTGGTCCATCAGCAATTACCTAGCTAATATAATTATAAGATATAATTAATTAAATTTGATCTATTATAATATAAATGATCATGAAGGCCATACATAAATATGCATATCCATATATTTATTCTTACATTTTCCTACTTGGCCAAATAATCATTTATTATGAGCTTTAGATTAGTATGCATATTTTAACACTCATTTTAGCTTTAAACTTAAATTGGAGCAGAGAAATATAGTTATTGAATTGAACATCAGTTCAAGACCCCCATTAATTATACTGCAGTCTTTATTTAAAACCTAAGTTGTATGAGCAAAATTTTATAAGTAAGCCCTTTAAATATTTGATTTGTATACTAATTTGTCTATATGTCATTACGCATGCAGAACATATTAAGAGACACACAAAATCAAAATTGATGAGGAAAGTTAATAACTAGTCATTCATTTAACGATATACAGTTACATGGTCATTAATAATCTCGCCTATATTATAAGCGCTTTCATAAGACTTATGGGTGGCATACCTTAGGTTATAGGATCCTTAAGCATATCATGAATGTCTTCGATATGAAAATGTAGTTTCCTAAATTCGTTCATAAACGATTAATATATTTCAAATCGAAATTTAATGCAACACCTCTCGAACAGTTACTGTTTTAGAAAACATGGTAGCCGACTTTATCACAATAAGTCTTCAATATTTAATTTATATGGAGTTAATAACTTGTGAGTCCAATGATAATTTTTCAACAAAGTTTATTGACAATTGTGTTGTGATTTAACCAACATATTATGCCATTAAAAATTTAGATTGTTGTTATCAGTTCATTATGACTCCTCCATGAGATAGATTTATCTGCTGACATAAGAATATATTCCGAAAATTACATTATGTTATATTTGAATATAACAAAGTTTTAGAGTAATCAACTGGTTTGTATTCTCACATCTTCTTTTAAATTATAGTATTTTGTTTCTTTAAAAAATATATTAATACTCTTTTAAATGCTTCAAATTAATCTACACATATCTAGCGTGTTGCAATTTGAGTAATATCTAAACGAGTATAGATTTGAACTTATATAAGACTTCTACTTGATGAAGCATAAGGAAAAATCTATGTGATCCTATTATCCTCTAAAGTAGAGCAATATTGTTTGTTACATGTGTAAGGAATATCTCTGAGATCTATAATATCAAAGTATGTGTGAAAAATGCTTTGACTCATGTAACATATACTTGTTAGAAGAATGCCATCTATATAAGGACAAATTTGTTTTTAGTTGCTCCCACTCATCTTGAGGTAGGTACACTAATCCACTTTTTTTTGATGAAAATAATTGTATAAAGATTTCATCATATTTTGATGTTTTCATTAACCCATATATGGATTTTGTTGACTTATATACTAAATGTTCTTTGACCTTTAGTTTATAACTTTTAGGTTGTTTTATGAACATATAAATATGTAAGCCGATTGTTAGGTAAAGTTGTTTTAATGTTCATCTAATGTAGCTCTTTAACTATTATAAGCTACTAGAACAATAATGATCCTTAAAGAAATCTTTTTTAAGATAGCTAAGAAGATTCTTTGATAATTGGTTTATCCTTGAATATAACCTTTAACAATCAATCGTGCTTCTTATTGTCTTAACGTTTCGTATTGGGAATTAGTTTAGTTATGAAAACTCTTAGGTGATTCAACAAAATCTCAAAACGTTAGCCTGACTTATGGATTCAATTATGATTGATGCTAATGGTTTAATTATAAGGGGATATGATCATTAAACTTTCCAACATCCATTTCAACTTTAGTTAGGGAGGTTACATAATCATCAGTGTTAGTAGGTTCAAAACCTTATATGGCCTCCTGAATTGATTATTGGGTAATTTTAGAAGTCTCAGTTGTATGGATTAGCTCTTGGTTAGGTTGCTATAATTTTTAGGATTCTAAGTATGTAAGAGTTGGTGCAGTATGGTGTACAAGAGATGCAATTGGAGTTTTGTAGGTTCCCAGCAGGATCTACACAAGAGTATCTCGTAACACGAGGGTGCGGAATCCCCTCGTATACGATACGAGTGTCGAGACGGTTAACACATTGAATCTAAATAAACACACGAGGATATATGATAATACTTGTTATATTGCAGGGTGTAATAGCCAAAGAAACAAAACACGTGATTCAGAGAATCACAAAACCAGTCGTCCAAAAACTTAATAAGAAGAGCCGAAGTTACAATATTAATACTACGACAACTTCGCCCAACAGGATGGGCGAAGTTGTCTTAACTTCGCTCATACCCAAGTTCGCTAAACTACAAGATAAACCAACCAAGTTCAACAAGAACAAAGTAACGATTACAGACAAAAATAAACATGAGATACTGAACTACTGGCATCATGCACCAACAGACTCCCCCTTGGCAGTAGCTTCATATCTCTATCTTCTTTCTCGTGTCTTGTAATCCAAAAATCTCGTACCCATCGTCTTCAAGCATGAATGCCCTGTCTCACACAGAAAGAGACCACCCTCTGGTACTTTTTTGCTTCATCCTTCCACGCATGAATATAGAAAATATTCTTATCATTGAGTACCTGCAAATCAGCTTGAGACAAATTAACCAAGTGCATGGGATCATACACTCTCAAGATTTCCTGTTCATCCTCATCTTCCATCACGGATTCAGCAGTCTGGCAGTCAACGTACCACCACTTGAGATCCTTCAACACATCCTTGGGCATCATCTTCATCGGAACCTCTTTTAAGCATCAAATCGGCTTGTATTTCATCACCATCCAAGGCTTACCATCAGCCCTCATGCCTCGTTCCTTGTCTTCGACCAATTTCCCTTTCTGAGGCTTCAACAACTCAAACTTATTCTCTTTCACACTATCGTTCCGCACAATCTTTCCAACCCATCTTACAAAGTTGTCATCACTTTGATTAATCAATCTCAAATGTGCCAAATCTTTCACCTCACACTTAGGAAAGGTGTTGAGCGATCTCAAAGCCTTCTTAAAGTACTGAACCCCATCATCGCTTTATCACAAACAATTTGAGCTGCTCATCATACAACCAACAGATAATACCTTTCTTTGATTCAGCATAGCCCTTGATATTGTAACTTTTCTTGAACATTGTTGGTACCGCAGGCTTCTTTGTCTTGAAGAATCACTGAGCACAGCCTTCTTTCCATCTTGGCTGTTCTTCCCACTCAGACTCATCCGACACACTTTCATCTTGACCCAGCTTCACCTCATCAACACTTGGAATATCATGCTCTACACCATCATCAACTATATCTCCTTCTTCTAACTCATTATCAATCTCTATCTGCTCCCCAATCTTTTCAATATCACCAGCCGTTAACACATCATCAACTAACTCATCATCATCATTTCCCAACACCTCCTCATCGTCTACAACCACCACTGTGTCACCACCTGTACTGCTTAACGGACCAGCAGACTCCCCCTGAGATGTGGAAGTCCCAAGATTCTGTTCAGTTCTTGGCAACTCACCACCTTCGATGAATTGGGATCATGTTGGTACATGATGTCAGTAGTTCAGTATCTAGTGTCTGTAATCGTGTTAGTGTGTTTTGTTTTGATGTTTTAGTTAAGTTGTCTCACAAGTTCGCCTGTTATAAGCGAACTTGTGGGACAAGCGAAGTTATTGACAACTTCGCCTAGTCTGTTAGGCGAAGTTGTCGAAGTATATTTAAACATATGTTACGACTTGTTTAGTAGAAGTTTTTCAGAACGTGTAATTGTGATTTGTATATCATGTGTTAAAGGAGTTGCAATACAACGTGTCTTTTGAGTATTGTAACGTGTATTTGTGCTTGGTTTTAACGTATATCGCATCGAACACTCGTATCGTCTTACGTAGGGATTCTGCACCTACGTAGTACGAGATACTTCCGTGTAGATCCGTCTGGGAACCTACAATTGGTATCAAAGCTTTTGCTCGTGATTGTGTGGTTCGGGATTATCACACGAGTGTGGAAATCGTTTCGTTCGACTTTTCGCGGGACGAGTTTACGTTGAAATACCGAGTTTTTGTGTCCTACCCATCTCCCACTATCAAATATAACCCATTACACCTTCGCATACCTCGCAATACGTCAAATTAAAACCTGCAAAAACCTCGTGTTCCTCAGGCGAAGTTGCCGTCACTGTTCATAGGGTTTAGGCGAAGATATTAGTTTAAGCGAAGTTATCATTAACTTCGCTTGTCTCACAAGTTCGCTTGAATTAAGCGAAGTTGTCAATAAGCGAAGTTAACATCAGGCGAAGTTAAGAAGCAAGCGAAGTTAAGTTTTAGCGAAGTTGAGTATAAGCGAAGTTAAGCTTAAGCGAAGTTAAGCATAACTTCGCCTACTGGGCACTGTTCAAAATAATAAAAAATTATTTTATACTTTCCTCGTGTTTTGAGTTGTGTTACTTTTAGCAATGACTTCGATAAACATTACGGAACTGGTGAAAATAGAATTTGAGGCCGGTTCAGCAACCAAGGCTCCGAAAATGCTTAAGGTTACCGATTTCGTTGCTTGGAAAGATCGGTTTGAACAGTATGTTAAATATCAAGATGCTAAGATGTGGGTGTGCATACAAGATGGATACATTCCACCAACGGCCTTGTTTGAGGGTCGTGATCAAATAAAGAAGTACAGTAAGATGGATGAGGAGGAGAGGAAAATGTATGAGGCAGAGAGTAAAGCTCATGCGGCTATCACCATGGCTCTTCCACAAGAGATTCTTCACACCTTCAGGAAATACAAAACCGTTAGAGAGCTATGGGAAGCGCTAGAAAATCGATATGAAGGGAATGTGGGGATACGTGCATCCAAAATTAAGCTACTAAAAACCCAATTCTCGGTGTTCAAATATTTGAAAAATGAATCACTTGATGATATCATCACAAGATATTATCATCTGATGACCGAACTCAGCAATTACTCCATTGTATACAAAGAAGAGGAGATAGTAGAGAAACTTCTTGATGCTCTTCCACCGAAATGGGAAATGTACACGGTTTTGATGAGAGAAGATAAAGAGTTTGCCGATATTGATTTGGAAACAGCAGTCAATAAATTACGAACTTTTGAACTAAACATGGTTCGGAAAGAGACACCAACTGATCAGGTTCAGGATCCGGGAATGTACGGTGCAAAAGTTAGTTCAAGTTCAAGTTCAAGGTCAGAATCATCTGCTTACTACTCAAAGGGAGACTCAAGCTCAAACTCAACTCATGATGGTCATGTGACTCTCAACATGGATGGTGATGTATGTTTTGCAGCTGGAGGAAGTAATTCTTCAAAACCTCAAGCCACAACTGGTAGTTTTTCCTCAAATGTTCCGACCAATAACTACTCGCAGATGCCCATGAGTGTTAAATCAGCTGAACAGCAGTTTGCTCTCTATGCATCCTTCATTGCATCTTACGAAAACTACATCAAAGGTAAAATAGTCGACCCTGCAACTTTAGATGAAGACTATGATCAGATCGATGCTGATGATCTAGAAGAGATGGACCTGCAATGGCAGATGGCTATGATAGTAAGAAGGGTTAAGAGATTCATGAAGAAAACAGGCAGAAAGTTCGTTGGAGAAAGACCAGGGTTTGACAAATCAAAGGTTAGATGCTACAACTGTCAACAAAATGGTTACTTTGCCAAGGAATGTACCAATGAGAGAGTCGAACGTAGTCAGAACAGGCCTGCACAACAGAATGGGGGAGATAGTGAGAATAAGGCTATGGTATCTAGACACAATAGTGGGTATAACTGGAACCTACAGGTTGAGGAAGTCTTCGAACAGGCAAATTTGGTGAACATCGAAACTGCAGGAAGTGAGAAAGTGACAGGAGAAAATCAAGCTTACATGGCAGAAGTGAACGATCAGCTCTCTGAGGTAAGTTCTGAACTTCATTGTATACAATGTGAAAATCTGTCTGAACAATTGAAAACATTAACTGATCAGTTTGTTAGTTTGGACGATCAATTTAAAACGTTAAAAGAAGATCATCATTACACTAAAACTAGAGAAAACAGTTACTCGGTAAAAATAAAATCTAGTGAAAAAGATATCAGAAGTCTTAAAGTCAGTCTAGCTGAAAAAATACAAGTAATTGATCTTAGTTATGAAGTGTTAGAGGAAAAAACCAAATTAATTGCTGACAGGGATAAACAGATAGCTGATTACCAGGTAAAAGTGGTGGAATTAAACAGAAAAATTGAACAATTTAGAAATTCCTCAGCAATGCTTGATCACATCGTAAGTGTTCAACGTTCCTCAGTTAACAAAGGGGAATTGGATTTTCTGAGGTTCCACCACCATATAACCATAACTATACGTATGATCCTAGTAATCAGAAATCTGTTGATGTTGAAATTAGTCAGACAGTTCCTGTCAAAGTTTCGATTAAAGAACCTGAAGTTAGTAAAAGCGAAACATGTAAGCCTGTTTCAAATGTTAAGATTTCTGTTCCTAGTTCTGTCTCATCAAATTCGGACAAGACATCCGAATCTAGTGAGATAAAAGAAGAGGTAGTGTTACTAAAACGTGGGGAGAAATATAAGCCAACTGAAAAGAACTCTCCCCTAAACCCGTTTGTCCCACCATATGTTAGACAAACGAATAGTAATGCAACCTCAACATTTGAAACAACTGTTGAGACGAAAGTTGAACACATGAGCTGTTTCAGATGCAATCAAATAGGACACCTGATTGCTGATTGTCCTCTCAATCAGAGATTCAGAGGTATGAGGCCTCCGAAAACTGAGAATAAAACTAACAGTTGTTACTATAATGGTAAGAATGCTAACTCTCCAAAATTCAGACATTGGACTAATCCAAGATTTCAAAGAAATCAATCTCAGTTTTTCCCAGTTAACAACCGAACCAACAATTATAATTCAGTTAATCCACAAAGGTTTGGATGGCCTCATAGTCAATTCTCAAGAAGGTATCCTTATAGAACTTACAAAAATCATTCTCAATATGGGATGCCGTTTAACAGATTTAATCGATCCAAGACCAGTAGGTCTTGGGTCCCCAGATTTTAATCCTTTTCTTTATTTGTGCAGGAACAGTTGAACATGATTGCAAACAATCTGTGGGTTGTGGACAATGGCTGTTCCCGGCACATGACTGGTAACAAGAATTTGTTACACGAATGGAAACCTGTTCAAGGAGGAAGAGTTAGTTTCGCTGGAAATAGTAATGGTAGAATTACTGGTATTGGAACTGTGACAAATGGTAAAATGAAGTTAGAAAAGGTGAATTTTGTAGAAGAGTTGAAGCATAATTTGTTGAGCGTATCTCAGATTTGTGACAAAGAGTACACAGTGCACTTTACCAAAGATGAAGCAATTGTTCTGTATCCTGGTTTCAAGATACCAGAGGCATGGGTGTTGATGAAAGCTCCAAGAGAAAAGAACACATACGTCATGGATATGAGGTCAACTGAGATGGCAACAGAAGAATCATGTCTTCTGTCAAAAGCAACTGAATCGCAGTCCAAGTTATGGCATCGAAGAATGGGGCATATACATCTTCGAAAAATGAACTACATTGTCAAGAGTGGGCTGGTGCTTGGTGTTCCTTTAAAGAATTTCAACTTTGAAGACCAATGCTTATCGTGCAAGAAGGGAAAGCAACACAAGAAACCTCATCTCACCAAGAAGGTTAATTCAATTGTCAGTACCCTAGACCTACTTCACATGGATCTTTTCGGTCCCGTGAATGTAAAGAGTCTAGGTGGAACGACATACTGCTTGGTAATAACCGATGATTACTCTCGATACTCGTGGGTATACTTTCTGAAGACAAAAGATGAGACGGTTCAGTTGGTAATTAACTTGATTACTAAGGTTGAGAATATTGTGGGGAGAAAGGTTAAGTACATCAGGAGTGATAATGGGACAGATTTCAAAAACTACCAGATGGAGCTGTTCTGCTTACAGAAAGGGATAGACCACCAGTACATCGCCCCGTATACTCCGCAACAAAATGGGGTGGCTGAGAGGAAGAACAGGACGCTAATTGAAGGAGCCAGAACCATGCTGGCTGATGCTAAACTTCCCGTGGTGTTCTGGGCTGAAGCAGTTGCCACATCCTGTTATATCCTTAATCGTGTTTTAACTGTTAAAAGGCTAAATAAAACTTGTTATGAACTTATGCATGGTCGAAAGCCAAACTTGAATGGCCTCGAACCATTCGGGTCCCCATGTACGATTTTAAAGACAAACTCTAAATTTGGTGAGAAAACCGACGAAGGTATTTTAGTCGGATATGTTGTTGGGACACCCAACAAAAGAGTCTTTAATTTATCGAACAGCAAGGTTGAAGTGGTATGTAACACCGACATCACGAGTTACAAACCACCAATGCCCAGCACGGGACCCGCTGAAGCTTTTGACTATGATAAACTGTTCAAATCCTTTAATATGCCTTACTTGGATTTTGCAGAAGTTGATGAGAAAATTGCTTCACAGATTCTGTATGATGAGGAAGAAAATATTGTGCAACGTCCGCGATACGATGAGTGTTATCCCTCCTCGTCAAGAACCGTTGATATTCCTGCTGCCTCTACTGAGGAAGAATTCTACAATCCTTTTCACTCTCTACATCAATCACCCATTGATGAACTCTCTTCGAACTTGGAAAACAATCTGGAAGTCAGTACGGTTCTGATTACTGGAGTTCACAAAAATCATCCTTTGGAGAATGTGATAGGTGATCTGTCTGACGGTGTACAAACAAGACGAAGCTTGAATGAGCACACTTGTGTTTTCGCAAGCATTAAAGAAACGTGTATCTTAAATGAATGCTTATACACCTGCTTCATCAGCCAGATTGAACCAAAGAATTACCAAATGGCTCTCAAGGATAGCTCGTGGGTCGAAGCCATGCAAGAAGAGTTAGCTCAGTTCGAGAAGATGGAAGTCTGGAAGTTGGTAGCAAAACCGAAGAATGTACATGCTATTGGCACAAAGTGGGTCTTTAAGTGTAAGAGAGATTAGAAAGGAATAATCATAAGAAACAAGGCGAGGCTGGTAGTTAAAGGGTTTAATCAGCAGGAAGGAATCGACTACAATGAAGTGTTTGCTCCTGTGGCAAGATTGGAAGCGATTCGACTATTTTTGGTATTTGCTGCACACAATGAGATGAAGATATGGCAGCTGTAGCAGGAGCCGGTGGTGCTGGTGGTGACGAAGGTGGTGATAACCACCATCAATTTTTTCCGGGACACAACATGTACATCACACTGGACCCGGATGCTAGCGGTGTTGATGATTATCGCGAGATCATCACTTTTCTTATTCGCTCGCGTATCTTCCATGCTATTACTACAACCCTGCCCATTTCTCTGCCGAACATAGAAGACTTCTGGCAGAAGGTTGAATACGATTGTAGAGTCGAATCCCCAGTCATGCGCGCCACAGTTAACAATCAAGAGGTGCAGTTCTCATCGGAACAGATAAGGGTCGCCTTGCAGTTTGGGAATGAAACGAGAGATAATCCTACAGACTTTGTTGCTCCATTCAGAGATGGTGCATTTTTGAGAATGGGCTATTCTGGTCCATTGGGTGACACTCAGAGACGTAAAGAATTCTTGTTGGATCAACGGCGTTTTCTCATGCACGTGATGATCGTATGCATGTCGGGTCGTAAGGCTGGAACGGACGGTATGGGTGCCACGATGCAATCAGCAATGACAGCACTGACTTACAACAAGCCTACAGCTTCAGTCAGATGGTGTTTTATGAGATAGACCGTCAGCGACGTGCGGTGGCTCGTGAAAGATTCTTGATGTATCCAAGGTTTTTACAAATGATCTTGAATCATGTGGCTCCTACGCTACCTCAGCACGTCCAATTCGCTATGTAGAGAGCGTTAGCAAGAGGATATTCGCACAGTGCAGAGCGTCGAGTGCTCGAAGTAAACCAGAGCTTCGTCCACGACATACTCCGCTTTTTGGTTATTTGATCAACCCGGCGTATGTTGCTCCTCGTGGGGACGAGTTTCGGGATCCGGCACAGCAACAGGCTGTTGGTTCCCAACCACCACCTGTGGTACAGCAAGCATTGCCTACTGCTCCTGTTGTGGCACTGGAGGAACAAGTAGACCTTGAAGCTGCTTTTGGTGGCCAAGGATTTTTTGATATGGAACGAGTTGATCCCGAGGCAGAGATTCAGGTCTCAGTAGTAGAGGTTACTGGTGTTGATGTGTCGATGGTAGCTACTTCTGTAGCTGATTCTGAAAGAACCGATTCTGACTCCTCAGCTGATGATGTTGCTGAAGCAAGACAGATACTGGTCGCCCAAGAAAGGATTCATGGAAAAAGAAAGAAAGATGCAGATGACAGTGAATCTGATTTTGAGGAGGAGTTAGATCGGTTGATTCGTCGATCTAAAAGGGTTAGAACTGGTGAAGGATCGAGAGCTGGTGAAAGCTCGAGGGTGGTTCGTTTCTCTCCACCCACCTTATCTGGTATGACTATGGTTCCTGCATCGTTGTCTGTGACAGGACCGATCACCTCAGGTGCCCCCGTGTTGACAACATCATCTTCTTTTGGCATTCCACCTACCACATTTCAGCTTTCGGCTTTAGAAATTGTTTCCTTGCCACCTCCTACACTTACTTCATCGGAGGTTGTTGCAAGATTCGTTGAGTCGACACTGGTTGCCACTGCAGGGTTATCTGTTACAATACCACCTGCGATTACTTTTCAACCTGTTTCTGATGTTCCGGCTACCTTGGGAATCCCTCCTCCGTATGCTCAAGACACTTCTCATATGAGGTTTGATTTTGATGCAACTTTATCTGACTCAGACAGGATAGCAGCTCTTGAGAGGGTCGTGGCAGAACAGTCAAGAATCAACCTGATCCAGACCCATGCTATTCAGTGCCTTGTTGCAGAGAATCAGATTCAGTCGTCCCTCCTGATTGAACACGGTAAACTTTTTGATGCTTTAAAACAGTTCTTAGCATCTCAGGGGGAGACGAGCTGCAAGGGCGATGAGTTGCGGACGAAGAAGAGTAATGATAGAGACGATGATCCCAATGCATCGAAAGGTGCAGGTGGTGAGTTGCCAAGAACTGAACAAGCTCTTGGGACTTCCACATCTCAGGGGGAGTCAACGGGTGCAACTGGTGGATCAGGGGGTGATGATGTGGTGGTAGTGGATGATGAGGAGGTGTTGGATGATGATATTGTAGGTGACGACGATGTGTTACCGGTTGAAGAGATTGAGAAGATAGGAGCTGACATTGTAATTGATAGTGAGATTGAAGAGGGAGAGATTGTGGAGGATAATGTTGAGCATGATATTCCAGAAGTTGATAAGTCAAATGTGGGTTATGATATGGGAAGTGATGAGACTGAATGGGAAGAGCAGCCGAGATGGAAAGAAGGCTACGCTCAATGGTTTGTGAAGACAAAGAAGCCAACGGTTCCTACTATGTTTAAAAAGAGTTATAATATCAAAGGGTATGCTGAATCGAAGAAGGGGATTATATGCTGGTTATATGATGAGAAACTGAAGCTATTTGTAATTAAACGTTTTGACGGAGTTCAGTACTTCAAGAGGCTGTTGAGATCGTTGAATACCTTGCCGGAGTGTGAGGTGAAGAATTTAGCCAAGTTGGGGTTGATAAAAAGGAGTGATGATAATATGGCTAGGATTATTGGAAAGATCGTGTGGAAAGAAAGTATAAAAGAGAAAAGGTTCGAGTTGTTAAAGCCACAGAAAGGGAAGCTCGTTGAAGACAAAGACAGATGTATGAGAGCTGATGGCAAACCTTGAATGATAATGAAGTATAAGCCTATCCGGTGTTTGAAAGAAGTACCGATGAAACTAATGCCCAAGGATGTTCTAAAGATTCTGAAATGGTGGTATGTCGACAGTCAAACAGCTGAAGCGGTCATGGAGGATGAAGATGAGCAAGAGGTGCTGAGAGTGTATGATCCTATGCATTTGGTGAATTTGTCTCAAGCTGACTTGTAGGTGCTGAACGAGAAGAAGATATTCTATATTCCTGCATGGAAAGAAGAAGCCAAGAAATATCAGAGAGTTGTCTCTGTCTATGTAAGACAGGGAGTTCATGCTTGAAGACAGGAGTGACTCGAGTTTTGGGATTACCAGACACGTGATTGAAGTTAGAGATATGAAGCTACAGCCAAGGGGGAGTCTGTTGGTACATGATGTCAGTAGTTCAGTATCTAGTGTCTGTAATCGTGTTAGTGTGTTTTGTTTTGATGTTTTAGTTAAGTTGTCTCACAAGTTCGCCTGTTATAAGCGAACTTGTGGGACAAGCGAAGTTATTGACAACTTCGCCTAGTCTGTTAGGCGAAGTTGTCGAAGTATATTTAAACATATGTTACGGCTTGTTTAGTAGAATTTTTTCAAAACGTGTAATTGTGATTTGTATATCACGTGTTAAAGGAGTTGCAATACAACGTGTCTTTTGAGTATTGTAACGTGTATTTGTGCTTGGTTTAACGTATATCGCATCGAACACTCGTATCGTCTTACGTAGGGATTCCGCACCTACGTAGTACGAGATACTTCCGTGTAGATCCGGCTGGGAACCTACAGATCATCGTCTCTGTCTTGCCTCTTCTTTGTTCTCAATTCATCACCCCTGCAGCTCATCTCCCCCTGAGATGCTAAGAACTGTTTAAGAGCATCAAAGAGTTTACCGTGTTCAATTAGAAGTGATGATTGTATCTGATTTTCTGCCACAAGCCGCTGAATAGCTTGCGTCTGAATGAGATTGATCCGTGACTGTTTAGCAACTACCCGTTCAAGAGCCGCAATCCTTTCAGCGTCAGACAGAGTAGCATCAAAGTCAAACTGCATATGAGAAATATCTTGAGCATACGACGGTGGAATTCCCAAACTCGCTGGAATATCAGAGGTAGACTGAATAGTAACTGTGGATGGTATAGAGACAGGTAATCCAACAGTTGCTACCAGTGTGGATTCAACAAACCTAGCAACCACCTCTGATGCAGTAAGTGTCGGAGGAGGTAAAGAAACTATCTCTGGTTCTGTAAACTGGAACGTAGTCGGAGGAACACCAAAATATGACGACACGTTCACCAAATGTACACTCGAGGTCACCGGCAATGTTACAGTCGAAGCAGCAGGTAACATAGTCATACCTGATAACAATGGTGGAGAAAAATTGTAGGTTCCCAACCAGATCTACACAGGAGTATCTCGTAACACGAGGGTGCGGAATCCCCTCGTATAAGATACAAGTGTCGAGACGGTTAACACGTTGATTCTAAATAAACACACGAGGATATATGATAATACTTGTTATATTTCAAGGTGTAATAGCCAAAGAAACAAAACACGTGATTCAGTGAATCACAAAACCAGTCATCCAAAAACTTAATAAGAAGAGCCGAAGTTACAATATTAATACTAGACAACTTCGCCCAACAGGTTGGACGAAGTTGTCTTAACTTCGCTCATACCCAAGTTCGCTAAACTACAAGATAAACCAACCAAGTTCAACAAGAACAAAGTAACGATTACAAACACAAATAAACACGAGATACTGAACTACTGGCATCATGCACCAACAAGTTTAAATATAGAGTAAAATAGAATGACTCTCTTACCCCCCATCCCCCCCCGCCTCTTGTACTTCTTACAAGTCATTATAAGGACTTTTACTTCTCCCACTGACCTTAGAAGCCTTTAGGAAAATTTGCATGCTTAGGGTCAATATTTAAAGACCAATAGATTCTAATAGAAAAAGAGTTAATGATATAAGCCGTCGTAGTTTCTCTTGTGAGGATTATTTCAGTAAGAAATCGGAGTATGCCCACATTTAAGAAACACCGAAACTTTTGTAAGAGTAGTAGTAAATTCTACAAAGATAAGTTTTGATGGAATAGTGTTGTGATGGAGCAGTGTCTTGTACAAGAGGTGTAATTAAGATAATATCAAGTTTTCACTCCCTCACCTCTTGCAAATCTTGTAAGTTATGATTGAGACACTTAAGGCTCTCACTAATACTCGATATCTCTAGGAAAACTACATGAGAAGTTTCAATGATATACGTGATGTGGGAATTTGTCATACATACGTTATACTTAATTTGTTTTCCTTTATGTGTCATAAGAAACTTAGGGACATATTTAGAAGAAATCACATTAAGTATATATGAATGGATCTCTTTAAGATCATGAATAATAGAAGACATATTAGATACAAGTAAATAGCCTTTTAAGTGATAAAATAATTATGTTTGAATATTCCGGTTGAATAAGTTCCACTAATGTAAGTGAAATATAACTTCTGGCGGACCCATATTTATTTCTTAAGCCAAACAATGTTTAGGGCATCTAGCACATGATTTAAAATCACTAAGAATGAGATTATATGAAAAATCACCCTCATTAACCATGTTATGATTTCTCATGAAATTTGGTTTTAATGGATGAATTTTATATGTGTCATTTGTCTTTTGTTAAATGTTTATGATAACAAAAGTTGTGAAAGTATATAGTATCATCTAGTTGTATTTTATAAATGTTTCAATCCAAATATTGATAACAAATCATATGAGAGTTTAAGGTAATAGTGACTTTATGTTGGCTATGCAAACCATATAACTGTCATAATGTAGCTTAAGCATTGATACTAAATTCTAATTAATCTCCAGAATATTTAAGGTATCATAAAGTGTAATTTGAAGACAACATATCATGGGTCTAGTAACCTTAACATTTAAATTTGTCACTAACCCTCATGTTAGTTGTTTGTTGATTTTTGGGTAAACATATAGAACTAGACTCAACCAATCATGTGTTAATGGGAATATTAGGATTACCAAACTTAAATATCATTAATATACAACTATCAATTTAGCCAGTTGTTCTTTTGAATTATAGATAGTCTTGTTGCTTATGCATAATCTAATGGCATATATTTGCAGTGAGACTTCTCCTTAGAGAACTTTTAGCTGAAAGTAATATTTGTATTTTGTCCATGAACTTTAGTATTATCCTCTTTTAGGTTTTATTTAATGGAAGTGAGTTGAATAACATCTTACTTTCTAGTACCATACATTTCTTTTCTTGTACATATGTCGCTGATCAACGCACTCATTTTCTTTGGTACTTTTGAGTGCAAACATCAACTTGTACTATTGAAAATTTTAGTATATAATGTACTGGTAAATTGTACTTATTTTCATGTGTGAACCCTTAATTTTATGGGTCATGAAGTTGTATATTATGACGTATTCAGTAATGCCATTTAACCTTATAGTTAGAATTTAGAAGGAATGCACGCATCTTAAGGGTTATTTTGGTTATTTTCAATATATTAGATTAATTTTAGGGAAAACTAAATCTAGAATAACTCTATTTGATAGCATGAGTTTATTGATTATCATAAGAGACATTATGTTTGACTCATCTCATTTGTCATGCTCTAGATTTCTTCTTTATTACTATTATTAGAAGTAGCAATGTGATGGTCATGTCTTGAGGGATAATTAAAAACGATAAAAGCCAAAAGTTAATAAAACTCTTTATGAAGCAAAACATATTAGGTTTGAGATTAGAGTGAATGATTTGAATGAATTAATTTATACGAAGAAAATTATAGTGAGTAATGAAATAGGATATTAAAGTAAGATAGATTAAATTTTATGATCATTAGATTAATGAAGGATCATTAATGTGAGGATCATTATATTTTATTGAAGATGTGATATGTCTATTATTAACATCAAACTAATAGACTATATAATTAATAAAATTCTACTTAAATAAAAGATAAATCACATTTGGGTAGAATTAAATATTACTTAAGTATATGTGCAAACAATTGTAACACATCACCTTTGGGCAGAAGTGAGACAACCATTTTAATCATGCACGAGTTAGTTTTGCTTGATATAGATGTATCGCATCACCTTTGGGCAGAAGTGATACATTTAAATCATGTTTAAGCAAAACTAACACAACTTGTATTTAGACTTGAATGATATGTTAGATGTATCACATCACCTTTGGGCAGAAGTGTGCATCATCATTCATTCAAGTTAAGCTTTTTATATATTTTGTAAAATTAATTAATATGTATGTTTATACTTTAAGTATTTACAAAACATCGATTTAGTTAATAGCAAACAAACTATTAGCGCGAATCGAACTGTTCACAAAAAAAAATTAGTCTCGGGAAATTTATGTAACATCTCGTTTTCTAGTTTCGGTTAATAAATGAAAATACGAGTTATTATGAGTCGGCTAGTGTTGGGTAAATGGATATGGGTTATGGACTTGGGTTAGGAAAGAAAGAAGGAAAGACCATGGGCTTAAGCCCATGATCCATAAATATATAAACCATTAATCACCATTTAATCCTCATTCTCACATATTCCTTACACCACCAAAACACACACTTAAGCTTCTCTCTAGCTCTCTCATTTCTCTCTAGCCGAAACCAAGAAAGAATCCGAGCACCGACCCGAGGTAATGATAGTATGTTGATGTTTTAGCTTAAACCCGTTAGATATAGTCACGAAATGACGATCTGACACCGTTAAACCATTTAAGTCACGAGATCCGGGTGGAATCGGGAATAAACCGAACCTATGATGAGCTTAGGGGTCACCCTAGCTCAGATCTGGATTGAACGGGATGAAAAACGGTGAATAACGAGTTAAAACTCGTTTTTCCGGCGAATCCGCGGTTTTCCGGCGGCTTTCCGGCAATGATGGCGCCAGAAAGGCGGCGCCGGAAAAGTGTACGAGGATAATAAATATGTCAGGGAATGTTCCCTGACACTCTGACCTAACCCTAGTTCGCTAGGGGAACTTAACGAATTGGAAGGTGATTCGTTAGTGGAGAGCACAACGAACTAGCTCTAGTTCGTCTCTGATTCGTTAGGGAAAAAGGGTAACGAATTACCCTTGATTCGTTGTGACCAGTTCGTTAAGGGAGATAACGAATTAGATGGAATAATTCGTTATATGGACTGGTTCGCTATGGAACTGATTCGTTAAGGAGTCCAGTTCGCTATAAGGTCCAATTCGTCATAAGGACCAGTTCGTTATGAGGCCTAATTCGTTACAAAGCCATATTCATTATAATAGTTAATTCGTTATGAACTCCCATTCGCTAAGGACTTAATAACGAATCAGAACTTTGAAAGAATGACAGAACAGTCCCTGGACTTTGAAAAAGAATGAATTAATTACAATTGAGCCCTTGAACATTTTAAGTTAGTAAATTAATAATGATTCAAGATTCTAATGGAAAATGTGTTACGATAGTTAATGGAAATAAAATTTTTCCAAGCTGACCTGGCAGCTCGACCTCAGCCGGGGGCTCTGCCCCTTGGACCCTGTTAGGGGTTGCCGCCCCTAGACACCGCTGCCAGGGGCGTTGCCCCCGGACCCCGTTCGTTGTGGGTTATAATTAGACTAGAAACGCGAGATGAGTAGTGATAGTTAATTGATGCATGTAATTATTATACAGTTAGCTGCGCCCAACTGAAGAAAGGAATAACAATTAACGGTGAACGTAACCGACTTCAGGTGAGTTTCTAGCCCCATTCCTTGTTATGTTTTCGGGGCTGTGTGCATACTCGAAGTGATTAGTTAATACACTTATCCTAAGCGATAAGTGTATGCCATATATGTATTATGTGAAATGTATGAATGGTTTCTTGTCGATACATGAACAATCTTCGGAATTGCATGTATTGCCAGGAAATGGTTGATGTTATATGTATGTTGTAAGATGAAGAATGAATGATGTATGTATGAAACTTACGATTATGTATATAGAGAAGTATGTTAAAAAGGTATGGAAGAAAGGGTACCGGACCCTAATAATATCCAAGGATGAAGTGTACCAGACCCTAATAATATCCGAGGATGAAGGGTACCGGACCCTAATAATATCCAAGGATGAACGGTACCAGACCCTAATAATATTCGAGGATGGAGGGCACCGGACCCTAATAATATCCGAGGATGGAGGGTACCGGACCCTAATAATATCCGAGGTATGTAGGGCGAATGCTCTTTATAACGTAAGGTTAGATATGTATGTGTATGAAGGATTGATGGACAGGTTAAGTATGTAATGCGTACCTACGGGCACGTGTATGTGTATGTAAAGTAAGTTATGTGATTAACCAGTACTCACTCAGCGTAGCTGACTTTTAGTATGCACGCAGGCAAATAGGTTGAGGTAGCTAGCATGATTGAAGACTCATGGCATGGAATTGAAGAGATTGGCATCTCGAAGAAATGTTGTGATGTTTTAAAGACTATGTTTTGTTTTAAATGACTATGAATGTTTTTTTAAGACTAGATTTGAAGGTTATGTAACATTTTATGGTCGAAGTTTTACTATTCCGCGAATGTTTTAATTAACTATGATATTAAGAACTGTGTTTATGAGTAAATCCAACACCAAAGTAGGGCTACCGGTAACGGGGCCTTACAAGTTGGTATCAGAGCAAAGTTCGAGAGATTTAAGCATCCTACATGCTTAGACTCGAACAGAGAATGGGATTTTAGTAAGGAAAGAAAGAAGATGGCAGTTCGAAAATGCCATGTGTCACTCAAGCAAGCTCAGTAACGGTAAAGAGTATGATTAAATATGTATGATAATGTTAGCTTAACTGCTAAAGAAAGGATATGTGTATGTAGGGATAAGATTTCCTGATTGTTTGATTGATTAACCGTTTAAGAGTAGAACCAGCACAAACAGACTCATGAAGGGAAGTGTATAGGACACGGAGAGTAACGTGATCAGCTAATCACAGCTGGCCACTGTTATTACCTGTTAGCTTTACTATCCTTGTACTAAATATTTCCTTGAGTGATGACGTTTGTGTTTTCCTTTCCAGAATACGATGGCTGGATCTAGGGCAGTTGTTGGGGCATGAGACCACAGCGGACGTTGCGGCAGGCCTCGTCGCGTACAACGAACTTCGGTAGAAACAGCTTCCAACACCGAAGAGGAAGGAAGTGCAGCTGGAGGAAACCTTAACAACAATGAAGGGGTTCAGCTAGATCCCTTAATTCAAGCAGCTATTGTCCAAGCGGTAGCCGCGGCTGTGAAAAACATGAATCCCGAGAGATCTGCTGGAAGCCGTGAAAGAACAACGGAAGGAGCGGGAGGAGGTGGTAGGGAAGACAATGAAGGAGAAAGAGAGGCCTTGAGTGAGGTTAAGTCTATGAAGGTCGATGACAGGAAAAGGGGCCGAGGTGGTTGCAACTATAAGTCCTTTAAGGGTTGTGACCCGCCGAAGCTGACTGGTTTGGGAGACGCAATCGCTACCCTTCAATGGATAACCGCCATGGATAAAATTATCCGCATTAGCGAGTGTCGCCCCGATCATTTGAAGAAGAGGCGATGTATTGGTGGGAAAGTGTGGAGCAGAGGAAGACCCGGGATGAGATTAAAGCCCTGAGGTGGGAGGATCTAAAAGAACTGGTTATGAAGAAATTCTGTGCTGACGCCGAGGTTGGGAAGGAGGAGATGAAGTTCCTGAACTTGAAAGCTGGGACGATGGCACATCGTGAGTACACCACCGAGTTCAACCGAATGTCTAGGTTGGTGCCCGAAATGGTCAACACCGAGGCTAAGAGAATCAAGTGTTATGTGAGGGGACTGCCACAAAAGTTTCGCATGCTGGTCAGGGCGAATAAACCTGCTACTTTTGACTCTGCTGTCGAACTCGCAGAGATGGTTTACGAGGATCTGGCTGCGGACGATGTTGTGGTGGGGGAAGAGAAGAAAGACAAGAAGTGGGTCGCTCCTGTTAAACGACCTGGTACCCAGTTGTGGAACTCTAAGTAAAAGAAGCAGAAGGTGTGGGAGAGAAAGACATGCAAGATGTGTGGGAAGGTGCACGGTGGAGAGTGCAAGTGGGGCACTGGTTCGGATGTGTGTCACAAATGTGGAAAGGCTCATGGTGGGGAGTGTAGACTTGGAACAAATTCCTGTTATAAGTGTGGAAAGGTGGGGCACTATGCTAATGAGTGTGATGTAAAACCCGTATGCTACAAGTGTGGTAAGACGGGCCATATGGCAAGGGAGTGTACTGATGGTGGGGCTGGAGGTAGTGGAAAGAAGGATACCGATCAAGCTAGGCCAAGGACTAGAGCCTACATGCTGACCCAGGAGCAGGCTAAATAGATTCCGGATGTTGTGACTGGTACGTTTTTAGTAAACGGTATTTCTGCTTCAGTATTATTTGATTCGGGTGCGAATAGAAGTTTTGTAGCTACACCGTTTAGTAATTTAGCTAAAATGAAATGTTGCCGAATGCCTGAAACCTTTATAGTAGAAACTGCTAGTGATACTTCGGTTAAAATAATGAAAATGGTTAAGGACTGTAAGATAGAGTTAGAGGGACATGAGTTCCCGGTTACCTTGTATGTTATGACCTTAGAAGGGTTCGATGTAGTTTTGGGAATGGATTGGTTGTCTGAGTACGAAGCTCAGATAGTGTGTAAGAGTAGGATAATAAGGTTAAAGTCTTTGGATGGTAGTGCGGTGACGGTTTATGGTGATAAGGAAAGTTCTGGGCTTAATGTCATTTCGATGATAAAAGCCGAGGGTTTGTTAAGGCGAGGGTGCGGTGCCTACCTGGCGTATGTTGTCAACGCTATGGCCGAGACGAAAGAGATGAAAGATGTTCCTATTGTGCGCGACTGCCCAGAAGTATTCCCAGAGGATCTTCCGTGGCTGCCACCAGAGCGAGAAATAGAATTCCAGATAGATTTAGTACCAGGAGCCCAGCCCGTCGCGAAAGCGCCTTACCGTCTAGCACCGTCCGAGATGAAAGAATTGATGTCCCAACTGCAAGAGCTCCTTGACAAGGGTTTTATTAGACCGAGTGTTTCCCCGTGGGGCGCACCGGTATTATTAGTAAAGAAGAAGGATTGAAGTATGAAAATGTGCATAGACTATCGCGAGTTGAATAAGCTTACAATAAGGTATAGATATCCTTTGCCAAGGATTGATGATCTGTTTGACCAACTGCAAGGTTCAAGTTGGTTCTACGAATAGATCTCAGATCAGGCTATCATCAGCTGAAGGTGAAGGAGGGAGACATCCCTAAGACAGCGTTCCGAACGCGGTATGGACATTACGAGTTCCTCGTGATGTCATTCGGTCTAACAAATGATCCTGCAACATTTATGGACATGCTGAATAGGGTGTGTCGGCCAATGTTGGACAAGTCAGTTATTGTATTCATCGACGATATATTGATTTATTAAAAGAGAGAGTCTGATCATGCCGAGCATCTGAGAGAGGTGTTAGAGACTCTGAAGAAAGTGAAGTTGTATGCTAAGTTTTCGAAATGCGCGTTCTGGTTACGAGAAGTGCAATTTATTGGTCACGTGATTAACCCTGAAGGGATTACCGTGGACCCAGCTAAGATTGAGGCAATAACGAATTGGAAGACTCCACAGAATCCGACTGATATACGAAGCTTCTTAGGGTTAGCTGGCTACTATAGGAGATTCATCGAAGGTTTCTCCAAGATAGCCGCACCGTTGACCGGTATGACCCGAAAGTCGATAGTATTCAGTTGGGGTAAGTTTCAAGAAGAAGCTTTTCAGGAGTTAAAGAAAAGACTCACGCAAGCCCCAATCCTTGCTCTACCCGATGGTGACGAGGATTTGGTTGTTTGTACTGATGCTTCGCATCGTGGGTTAGGTTGTGTGTTGATGCAACGAGGGAAGGTGATAGCTTACGCGTCTAGACAGTTGAAAGTCCATAAGAGTACTTATCCGACGCATGATTTAGAACTAGCAGTAGTAGTGCATGCCTTAAAGATATGGAGGTATTATCTGTATGGTACTAAGTGTACTATTTACATAGATCATAAGAGTTTAAAGTACTTCTTCGAGCAGAAGGAATTGAACATGAGGCAGAGAATATGGTTAGAGTTGATAAAGGATTACGACTGTGATATTAAGTACTATCCTGGTAAAGCTAATGTGGTCGCTGACGCGTTAAGTTGTAAGAACGAGGAAGTCCTTGCAATAGTGAAGTCATACCAGTTGATTATGAATTCAAGTCTGTTTGATGAAATTACCAAAGTACAGTCAGAGGTTCTGGTAGATGAAGGGATAGTGAAGAAAGAAAGAATTTTCGGTCAGAAAGACGAGTTGATGGAAAACACCCATGGTGTTAAAACTAGGTTTGACCGTATGTGGATCCCTCGCCATGGAAATCTCAGAGGTCGAATCTTAGATGAAGCTCATAAGTCAAGGTATTCAATTCATCCAGGAGCTATGAAGATGTACCAAGATTTGAAAAGAGATTAATGGTGGCCAGGCATGAAGAATGATGTAGTAGATTATGTCAGTAAATGCCTAACTTGCTTGCAAGTCAAAGCAGAACACCAGAAACTTTATGGAAAGACGCAGCCTCTAGAGATACCAGAATGGAAATGGGAACACGTCACCATGGATTTCATAACTAAGCTACCTCGTACAGCTAAGCATCATGATACCATCTGGGTGATAGTGGACCGTTTGACCAAAAGTGCTCACTTTCTGCCCATACGAGAGGCCATCTCGTCAGAAACATTAGCAAATTTGTTCATAAAAGAGGTTGTGGCCAAGCATGGAGTGCCGTTATCGATCGTGTCTGATAGAGATACTCGATTCACTTCGAGGATTTGGAAGAAATTCCATGAGGCTATGGGAACGAGATTGAACATCAGTACGGCGTATCATCCTCAAACCGATGGACAGTCTGAAAGGATGATCCAAACCCTTGAGGACTAATTCGTTATATGGACTGGTTCGCTATGGAACTGATTCGTTATGGAGTCCAGTTCGCTATAAGGTCCAATTCGTCATAAGGACCAGTTCGTTATGATGCCTAATTCGTTACAAAGCCAAATTCGTTATAATAGTTAATTCGTTATGAACTCCCATTCGCTAAGGACTTAATAACGAATCAGAACTTTGAAAGAATGACAGAACAGTCCCTGGACTTAGAAAAAGAATGAATTAATTACAATTGAGCCCTTGAACTTTTTAAGTTAGTAAATTAATAATGATTCAAGATTCTAATGGAAAATGTGTTACGACAGTTAATGGAAATAAATTTTTTCCAAGCTGACCTGGCAGCTCGACCCCAGCCAGGGGCTCTGCCCCTTGGACCCTGCTAGGGGCTGCCGCCCCTAGACACCACTACCAGGGGCGTTGCCCCCGGACCCCCGTTCGTTGTGGGTTATAATTAGACTAGAAATGCGAGATGAGTAGTGATAGTTAATTGATGCATGTAATTATTATACAGTTAGCTGCACCCAACTGAAGAAAGGAATAACAATTAACGGTGAACGTAATCGACTTCAGGTGAGTTTCTAGCCCCATTCCTTGTTATGTTTTCGGGGCTGTGTGCATACTCGATGTGATTAGTTAATACACTTATCCTAAGCGATAAGTGTATGCCATATATGTATCATGTGAAATGTATGAATGGTTTCTTGTCGATACATGAACGATCTTCGGAATTGCATGTATTGCCAGGAAATGGTTGATGTTATATGTATGTTGTAAGATGAAGAATGAATGATGTATGTATGAAACTTACGATTATGTATATAGAGAAGTATGTTAAAAAGGTATGGAAGAAAGGGTACCGGACCCTAATAATATCTGAGGATGAAGGGTACCGGACCCTAATAATATCCGAGGATGAAGGGTACCAGACCCTAATAATATCCAAGGATGAAGGGTACCAGACCCTAATAATATCCGAGGATGGAGGGCACCGGACCCTAATAATATCCGAGGATGGAGGGTACCGGACCCAAATAATATCCGAGGTATGTAGGGCGAATGCTCTTTATAACGTAAGGTTAGATATGTATGTGTATGAAGGATTGATGGACAGGTTAAGTATGTAATGCGTACCTACGGGCACGTGTATGTGTATGTAAAGTAAGTTATGTGATTAACCAGTACTCACTCAGCGTAGCTGACTTTTAGTATGCACGCAGGCAAATAGGTTGAGGCAGCTAGCATGATTGAAGACACATGGCATGGAATCAAAGAGATTGGCATCTCGAAGAAATGTTGTGATGTTTTAAAGACTATGTTTTGTTTTAAATGACTATGAATGTTTTTATAAGACAAGATTTGAAGGTTATGTAACATTTTATGGTCGAAGTTTTACTATTCCGCGAATGTTTTAATTAACTCTGATATTAAGAACTGTGTTTATGAGTAAATCCAACACCAAAGTAGGGCTACCAGTAACGGGGCCTTACAATTTAGTTTTCTGGTTTGTTGCGTTTTCGGGTTTTAGTGTTTTCTGAAACTCAGTGTTTTCCGAAAATTTTTTAACCTTAAACACATACACCAATAAGTTGATGAACAATTGAAAATGATTGATCTGAATTCTTAGGGATTGTTTGTTTATCCAAGATTTGATTATTTTCAAAGTAATTCCTTTATTAAGTTTATAGAATTAGAAATATTTTTGTTTAAATCTTATTCAAAAATATTAGTAAAACATTATAACAATCCAGATCTTGAACCAGATTATATTGGATTTTCGAAAAAACTGTCATGAACACGAAGATCATTAATTTATTAGATTTCGAAAACCGCAGTTTATATCAGATACGAGCTTTAAAACTGAAAAAAAATTAGGGTTTGATATTTTCGGATTTTAATTAAAAAATAAATAAATAAAACGAATTAATGAAAACCGAAAATTGTTATATCAGGTTTTAGTCCATGTCTTCCGGTTTAGATCCTGAGTTAATGGAAGACATGAAGAACTGATTAATCTACATCGCTCTTGATTCCATATGATGATCAGTTCTTCATGTATGTAATAGAAAACATGAATATTATGATAAAACTACAACTAAAACATACATGTCACAACAGAGAGATAAGCCACGGCTGATGAGAAAGATCCAGACGACATGATAGTCAGCTTGGTCGAGTTCCCCTTTTGGATGTATATTAGTGATGAGGATTAGGGTTCTTGAGAAACCAGATAATATAGATGGAGAGAGGGTGACGAATTTTGTGTCAGATTTAGGGTTATGTCATGTGTGATGTTAATTAGCCTCTCCATATATTTATATGTATATACACCCAAGGGGAAACTCTTGATTAGCAAGAAAGGGTAATTTAGTCCATCAACAATTACCTAGCTAATATAATCATAAGGTATAATTATTTAACTTTGATCTATTATAATATAAATGATCATGAAGGCCATATATCAATATACATATCCATATATTTATTCTTACATATTATTCTATTGCCCCCACACCACAATTGAAGCTGGAAGATACTGAATGTTGAGACTGATATGAAAGTGGTCAAAAAAGGATTACGCGGAAGACCTTGTTGAAGTTATCTTCAATATGGTACCAGAATGGGACTTGTAGAATGATTATGGTCTATTATTCTATTATCATGGGTGGGGTAGTTGAGTAATTTGGTTGAGACCCCTAACTTATTGAAAAGAAAAAACATTAGTCACCTAATTGCTATACGGAAACATAAAAATACCAAATCAAACTCATTTTTGACAGATAGTAATACCCAACGACTATTAATAATACCAAATCCGAAATCAAGAACACCTTAGGGGCTGCTTGGCAAATACTGAACCATTAAGTGCTGAATGATTAAGAGGTCTGCATGATAAAGAGGCTCTGAGCCAATAAGTGCTGAACCAGTAAAGTGTTGTTTGGTTGGACATCTGAATGATTGTGCAGAATGACTATTTTACCCCTCTAAACTATTTCGTGCAGAACTCAACGAACTACCAGAATACTTTTTTTTCCATTGAAACCCAATATATACGCAAATATATATGTAAAAATGAAAACAATGTGCATAAAAGTTTCAAAGATACACAAATTCAAAGTATCACAAATATAAATGTTTAAAAATGAACATAATATACAATAACTAAACATGCGTCTTCATTCTTGCAACCCGAACAATGTCTTCATACTTGTGCAACGCCTAATCTTAAAAGACTTGATCATCTTGGCACTCGCATTCAAAACTTTACCTATAGTCCCCTCGTTTGTCCGCATGAGTCGGACACTTTCATAAATTACCTACACATTATCACCATGAAAGATTAGCCATATCTAAGTGAGGACACATAATTATATTCAACTAGTTGGATGACCCGCTGTGATGCAGCGGGGTTCGGCCGTAGAGAACATCAACAACTTCAACAAATTCCATTTATGGTTGGGTATTTATGACGTACTTGTATTTAATGTAGGTTGCATATAAAGTGGTTACATATATTTGTCAGAACCGAGCCCCGTTGCGGAAGCGTGAATATAGTCGGTTATTAACTGTGGAGCTCGGATCTAGGGTTAGGATCAAATCGTATTCGCTATTCACTCTTGAAATATGTTGGACGGATGAGGTGTATTGGGAGAGAGTCTGATTTGATTAACAATCAACAATAAAGTAGGATGAAAAATTGTAATCAAAACACAAAAGATAGAAATGGTAGTATGATAATATTAACCGAATGATTCTCATAAATATGAAACACTCATACATACATTCAAACATACTATCGATTAAGAAATATCAGCCGCCACCAGGAGAGCTCATCCTGGAGGTGGAGACTCTCTCAAAGGGATAAAACCCTAAATCTCACACATACACAATACAATCACTCATACTAGACAAATGAATAAAAATATCTATTTATATTAGTCTAGCATGACTTGGTCTTCAAGCCATCCACCCTTGGTTGAGACCAAATATTTTATTTTTCACCCACAAATTAATTCGATGCGTCGGTCTAAAATATAAGTCCCAACAATCCCCCCTTAGACTGATCCTATCAAATTTCTTCTATGATCACCTCATAACTCGTTGTCTTTCGTTGAAATTCTCCCCCTCATGTTAAGCTTCTCCCGTTGTTCATTTCGAATCATCACTCTTATATCCCTTTTGGATATAGTTGTATGGGCATATGAACGAGGCTTTGAACTTCAAAGATCTACTTCAAGTAACAAGGTTATCACAAAAAGAAATAAACTCATTGTGATCATCAAATAATCTTCAATTCTTAACTTGAGTCTTTCACTTGATTTGAAGCTAACCATTTGCAATGAAATTCAAAGATGTTTACTCCCCCAATTTCGTTGCAATTGTCTTTAATAAGTATGTCTTCAAATCAAGTGTGGGTGAAGCAATCTTGATCATCCTTATCAAGATTGTAAAAATCTGAAAATAAACATATTCATATGTTGGTTGACACTAAAAGTGATTAAATCCTTAAGCTTGGTCAACACTTGTTCTTGTAAAGATTTTGATGAAGTCGTGAAATTGGATGAGGTTTGAATTTCATAAGCTTGTTGATGATTGGAGAAAAATTACCAAAATATCCCTGGTATATATCTTCCGTAGAGAACAACTTGGTCAAACGGTCAACGGTACCAAAAATCTCAAAAGTTTCTTCAAAACTTTGAAATATTTCACAAACTCTATTTCCTAGCACACAGTGTGCTTGGGATCACTTTCCTAGCACAAAGTGTGATTGGGAACACTTTCCTAGCACAAAGTGTGCTGGGAGCACTTTCTTAGCACAAAGTGTACTTGGAAGCACTTTCCTAGCACAAAGTGTACCCGGAAAGCAAAACACTTGTGATTTTTCAATTTTCAACTAGCACAAAGTGTACTCGGAAGCTCTTTCCTAACACAAATTGTACCCGGAAAGCAAAACACTTGTGATTTTTCATTTTTTCACTATCACAAAGTGTGCTCGGAAGCACTTCACTAGCACAAATTGTGCTTGGGGCTTAAAGATAGTTTTCTTGAGAAGACCAAGGATATGAAAAGGGGTTACTCGACACTGGAACTTGATGTGCCCGAGATAAAGTGTGCTCGAACCAAAAATTGTGCTTGTGCAAAACACAATATGTGCCCGTAGCAACACTTAACCATTATCATTACTCGAGATCAATCTTATATGTTCATTGTATGCCCGGTACATCAAAAATTCATTTATGCATCATCAATCACTGATTTGCCCTTGCAGAACCTGCTTGAATATTCACTTTGCATTTACTACAACAAACAATGATAATATTGCCTTTAGTACCTGTTCATTCTTGACTTGTACCTTCTTCATACCAGTATGTACCAAGGACAACGTTTTCCAACATACCATATCCTGTTTGTGCAGCACACTTATCAAAATTAATATCGAGCAAACAAAACCCTAATTCTTTCAGATCGAAAAAGTAGTTCCGAAATCTGAAAAGAATCGATGAGCAATATCCAGGTCATCTCAAAATAAATAAAAGAAATCTATCTTCAATATTATCCACAGCCTTTTCAGATCTGGAAATCATCAAATGAACAGAGTTGCCCCAAAACGAGCCAAAAACACTGTTACGTCAGATTTGGACCATTCTGACCAAATAAACATGAAATTGATGTTGGATCTCCAAATGAGTCATCAACCCAAACATCAATCCATAAAATTTTCTCCGAATCATCAAATAATTTCAAAACCCCCAAAAATAATTTCAACGAACTTCATCGCTTAACGCCCATGGTGAATTCAAGAGCGAAATGAATCAGTTCAGCGGTTAGTCTGAACGATTCGGTAACCCAGGCTCTGATACCAATTGTCAGAACCGAGCCCCAGTGCGGAAGCGTGAATATAGTCGGTTATTAACGGTGGAGCTCGGATCTAGGGTTAGGATCGAATCGTATTCGCTATTCACTCTGAAATATGTTTGGACGGATGAGGTGTATTGGGAGAGAGCCTGATTTGATTAACAATCAACAATAACGTAGGATGAACAATTGTAATCAAAACACAAAAGATAGAAATGGTAGTATGATAATATTAACCGAATGATTCTCATAAAGATGAAACACTCATACATACATTCATACATACAATCGATTAAGAAATATTAGCCGCCACCAGGAGAGCTCATCCTGGAGGTGTAGACTCTCTCAAAGGGATAAAACCCTAAATCTCACACATACACAATACAGTCACTCATACTAGACAAATGAATAAAAACATCTATTTATATTAGTCTAGCATGACTTGGTCTTCAAGCCATCCACCCTTGGTTGAGACAAAATATTTTATTTTTCACCCACAAATTAATTCGATACGTCGGTCTAAAATATAAGTCCCAACAATATCTAAATGACAAAACAGTTTAGATGATGTCCACAATCCATATTAGTTGTCTGTGTCCATTTACAATATACAAAAGATAGTCTAAGTTCAAGCATTGCAACTTGCAGGTGGTGTTGGTGGTGCTTTGTAGTATCAAACTATGCAATGCTGTATTCCTTCACAAAAGCTTATCCCTAGAGAAATACATCCATCAAAAACCATTCACATGAATTTCAAACATCAATCAATCATGTCTCACAACACTGTGTGCCAATGTTTATGATAATATTTAGTGGAAATCATGTATGATCAATTTAGCTTAAAATTAAGACTTTACTCGATAATGAAAACTCAATTAGAAATTATTTTCATTAAGAGATAAAATCACAAATAGGCTCAGATAAGACCGCCATAGACGGCCGAAAACCTGCTGCAAGTGCATCACAAAATCTCTCATATTCAGATTTTAACTAATACATCATAATAGCCCCTAAAAAGCAAGTCGACCCAAAACCGACCGTAAAGCTGCGCAACTGCAACTGCAACTGCCACCATCACTCCATCGCCACCAAGGGTTCCGAATCGGACCCAACGACAGGGTTTTATCCTACCAGACCACCCACTTGGGGTTTCTAATCGAACCCGATAAAAGTACGCGATAAATCGCAGAGCATGCAACCTGCCTGACCACCGCCACCATCACACCACTGTGTGATAGCTATTTAAGTGCAAATCTATATGTATAAAAACTATAGAGTTTTACTAAATAACAACAAAAATTCAATAAATTTGTATACAACAGTTTCATATAACACATCTTATTTTATATAACAAAAGAGATGATTATTTAAACAATAATTGTTTAAGCAACTCTTTTTTTTTCATGACTATTTTACACATTGACCCGTTTAACCGAAATACAATGTTAAACCGATTCAAGCTATCAAAAATAAAGAGGCTTAAACAACATCGCCTATAAAGCTCAGGAAACCATCACAGCTTTAAGTAGCCGACATGTTCACACATTGACCCGTTTAATCCAATTATGGTGTTTAATAGATTCAAGCTATCAAAAATAGGAACCACAGAGGCTCAGCCAACATCATCGACTTTAATGAACCTGCTTCAGATCACCAAAATAGGAACCAATTATGGTGTTTAACCCAATAGCCATTTATACACGAACCATAGTGAACCTGCTTCAAATCACCCGATTAAAAACTGAACCGATTGAATCATGCAATCAGAAATCAATTAAATTGATCGACTGAATCAAACAATAAAAACATGTTTATTTAGAAATCGATTTCATGAATAGATTATTGAATTGATTAAGAATGTAATAGAAATCGAAATTGAACCCGGTTTGCCACGAGGATGGAATCGACGGTGACCGGTGGCGAGAGGCGGGACGAGGGTGATGGTCGACAGTGCAGAGGTGAAGAAGGGGAGGGGATATGGTGAGGAGGTGGAGCGTGTGTATCTCGTCTGAATGGCTCAGCAACATTTTCCAAGCTGAATGGTTCAGATGTGTGCCCTGAATCATTAAGATGTTTAAAAATCAACAAAACACCTCCACATCTTAGTGATTCAGACTTGAGCCTCTAAATGGAATCATTCAGAGGCAAACAAACAAGCCCTTAGTCTCTCAAATATATATGCAAAGTGAATCAATTTGCCTTGCAAAAGCATAAAATGCAAAAATGGCGAAAATCTACATCAACCGAAGCAGCTGCAGACTAAATGCAAAAAAGATATATTGATTAAACAAATTGTATTCAACCATTTTAATTTCTTCCAAAGGATCTAGATACATATGAAACGATGCAATAATGGTGGCCTAAGCCTCCAAGGTTCATTATTTAACATTATTTAATCAATTTTGAAAAGTTAAAGAGAAAAAGGCTTACGTATGGTTTCAATTTTGAAAAAAAGTTAAGAGAAAAAGGTAATTTACAAGGTTAACACCTCCCATGTTTTAATGTATAAATTACCTACAAAGAATCAAAGATAGATATCCATGTTGTGAACACTGCGTGGAAAATCCTTCTGAGAGAATAAAAAGGGTGTAATACTTCTACCAATTTGACCTCATAATCCTAGATTCCAAAATTGCCCTTCATGGTCTCACCTGATCATTTGTCTCCCATAGTTTCTGGTGCTTGTGATCAAAGCACTTAATGGACCAACCATATGTCACAACAACAAAGACCCGTTTCTGCACAATTGAATGTTCGGCCAACTATCCTTTTTGGCAATACCACTGCCCGACTGCCAGAAGCTACCCAGATCTTATTAGATAGTAGGCTTACCTATGCAAGGAAACGTGCCTCAATAAACCCTTCATCCACACGCCTGTAGTGAGCCTCCAATGAAAATAATTGAGAGGGCTTGAACTTGATTATCCATGGCGGATTAATCGGTTTTGGATCCAGTCTTATTGATATGATTGTATGAACAACTAATTAGGTTAACTATGTGTTTAGTGTGTGTAACGCGAGAAATTTTGACAGAGTAATGAGGCAAATTGTAATAATAATGACTGATAATTAAACTATAATTTACAGGGTATATATAGGTGATGACTCATTCGTTATGCATGATCGCATTCGTTAACAACCCTAACGAATGAGGAACAAAAAACGCTCTCATTCGCTATACAACCCTTAGCGAATGAGCCTTACATAAATTACCAAAATGATCCTCTACATTAACTCTAATTTCCAGTACATTAAACAAAGAAAGAGACGATAAACGATGTAACAACAAGAATAATCGGTTAAGAATAATCTATTAAGAAATTTATATTCAAAACAAACATCAAAATTTGAATTAAAATAAGAACAATAAAAGTTAGATTTTTTTCATGTTGATTTCTTAATGATTATTAAAAATTTGTTTGAAAATTAATTAAAAATGTATATGTTTATATATTTAACAAGCTAAGTTAAAACAAAAACCCTTTGCCATTGGGTTATTCTAGGAGCTAAGCTTTATTTATTGATCGTTAGAAAATGTATTTTAAGTATTTTGTAAATGATATGTTAGAAATCTGTTCGGTAGATAATTAAATTTCATAAATCTAGTAATTTCTTTATTTATGTTAGCCTATCAAATTTTAGATTATTCTCATGATACAATTCATCCAAGTGTGACATAAATAAGAGAAGTAAATTTTATCTTTTATTAATATCAATAATTAATCAATAGAAAATAAACTAGAGTTTTTTTTTATTATTTTTTTTATCAATGGATAGAGAAGTAATTATTAAAATAGACGATTTTAAAAACATTTTTCAAAATAGAGTTTTCTTGTTTTTTCTCTTATTTTCATTAAATTAAAAAAAACTCCTAATACCTCGTTTGAGAGAAACCACACAGATTGCATATTCAATAATTGATTATCCTTCGTCGTTCTTCAATAATTGTTCTTCAATCGTGGCTCTAATTCTCTGGACTTCAATCTCAAATCTCAAGTTTGATTTTATTAAACTTTTGTTTTTATTTTCTTTTCGATCGACTTTTATGTTTTTTTGATATGATTTTTTGAATCAATTTTTGTGCTTGGTTTTTAATCTGCAAGCCTGATTCTAAATTTATGCCCAATTTTGCTTTATGTCATGTCCGGTGAAGAAACAAGAAATCCTCCCTCAGGTCCAATGACTTAGTCCGAGGGTAATGATCAAGTATTTCCCATGATGGATTTGATTCCTTCTTGGAACATATGAATGTTACCTACAAAATAGAATACCGTGAGCTCGTTACGAGGAATATGGAGGGGGGAGATTCTCTCTTAACCACCCCCGGCGTGAGAATCAGTATATGACTTGTGATAAGTATATAGAGAGTATGTGTGGTCAACTGCCTGACCTTCTCAGGCTCCCTACCAATTATATTCCCTACACGTGTGTTCTAGGGAGTTAGTGGGCATCGTGGTCATTTGATATTGACATGTGGTACTAGGTAATACTATTGCCGATGTGTTGTTTATCCCTTACTGGTTGGGCGTCATTTACGATGAATATCTTTCCTTTTTGTCCCATGCTTGTGGACATCTCTGGCGCTACCATTCCCGAGGTGTCATGGATTGTTTATTATATAATGTCGTATATATTTTCATCGTTTTCGTGCCATGGTGTTCGCACGGCGCTTGACCCTTCCAATCGACATGAGTGTGTATTACTTGTTTAGGGGTAGGTTTAGTACCCTACCTCTACAAGTCCCCTAGTCCGTAGTTGCCCTTTTTTTAAAAAAAAGGGAGCTATGCCTTAGTTTGTGAATCCCTTATCAGCCGTTGACTATCGCTGGCGGGAGGTTAAGCGGAGCCATCCTGTATCGCAAGCTTTTTTGCGGGAGTTTATGAATAACCGTATCATGGAGGAGCCTTTTTTGGCGGGAGGTTGTGGATAACCGTCCCATGGCGGAGCCTTTTTTGGCGGGAGGTTATGAGTAACCGTCTCATGGCGGAGCCTTTTTTTGGTAGGAGGTTATGAGTAACCGGACGTTCCATGGCGGAGCCTCTTTTCACCTTTCGTGAATATTTGAGAGTTATCATCCTTGTGATAAAACTTTTATAGAATTACACGTGTTATTGGCGGGGAAAGATGAATTAAATGGATGTTAATGTAGAACAGCGGTTGATATGACATATTTGACGACGGTTTCGTCCTGCAGGGCAGTTTTTTCATCTGTGTCAGGCCCGTGGGCGAGAATCCTAGTGACGCGCCCAATTGTAACACCTTTTACTGCCATGTCCTTGGCGTGTGGCACACCGATTGGGCCGCGTGTATTTAATAGCCTCGATTTTACTCCATGACATTAGTTGTGATGTGCATAAAAGGAGTTGTTATGTCTTCGTTTTTCTCTATTCATCTTTCTCTTTCAATTTTCTTTCTCTTATGATATTCTTCCATACATTTACTTCCGATCTAACCATCCTTACTCCTTACCATATTTTTGTATAACTGAATCCTCTCCGCCTAACTAGGTAAAGAAAAGTAACAATATGGAGTTTATGGGATGTCGAATGTCTTCTGAGGACTTCGACAAACTAGTCAAGGTTTACCACCTTGGCCCTGAGTATGAATCCGAGCTGCCTGCTCTGGGCAAGACGGCCATGTAGGATCCTGCCAGTAAGATTGCCATATATAAGGAGTACTTTCTCCTTGGCAACTTCCGGTTGCCCATTACTCGTTTCATGCTGGAGGTTTTGGATGTATTTGGGCTACATTTGGCCCAAATACACCCTCTCGGAATGGCTCGTCTCCGCCATTTCGAATATACTTGTCATTGCTTGGGTATTAAACCGTCGGCAGACAAGTTGATGTGTTTCTACCATTTTCGCTATTCCTAGGGCTGGTATAGTTTGTTTCCCCGTTCTGGCGCTAATGCCATCACCCTTGACGCGCCGAAGAGTTTGCATGAGTGGAAGAGTCTCTTCTTCTACGTTACTGCGCGCGTGGTTCCCCGTGTGATGCATTTTGGGGATGTCAAGGAGCTTCCGGAGCCTAACCGAGTCCCCTTTTCCGGTACGGACTGGTTTAACACTTTACATGCCAGCCATTCACTACTTGGTCCGTATCCGGAGTGTGCGCAGTGTTGTTCGAGATGCGTCGCATTTGGAGTGATGCGACTATAGTCCCTTTTATCCAGAAATGTGGTCAAGGTAACCAGCTGCTGATTTTTCATGAGTTATTCTGTTTCATGCCTTTTAACTATTTGTTTGTTACAGAGGTAAAGGATCCACAGTTGCTGTTGCAGCCCTCTCCTGAGGGTACAAAGATCCTGTTCCGGCAAAGACTGGGTCCACGGGAGGTGCCTATCCTTACAAGGACTGCTCTGAACTTTGTGTTTCCTTTTCCTATGGGGCAATCACTGCCACCATGGCCGCTGCCACCTCCCAGCTTCGTTAACCCAAAAGAGGGTAAGCTAGTTATATATATATATATATATATATATATATATATATATATATATATATATATTAACTTTCTTGTTTTCTTAGACTTTGCCGGTAAACGGTCTCATGTTGTGCGCTTTCCTAAATGCGGCGGGAAGAGCGCACAAGGTAGTGGTTGGAAGGAGGTTGCCCCTCTGAGAGGGTCTACCAAAAGAGCTCTCGGGCATGATGATGACGATATTGTCCTCGTGTCTGACGTGCCTTTTGGGCCACCCGTATCTTCGTCGGCAACATTACTTGGTTCGTCCGGTTATGTTGCTAGCGCTTCTTCACTCCCAACCACAAGCAGCTAGACTATTGGAGGTTTTCCTTTGCCTTCAGTCTTTCAGCCTAGAACTGTTGTGGACACTAGTCCACTCACCTCCGTCCCAATTCAGGCTGTTAAAAGTCTTATGACGCCTTCAGTCTCGTAGACTGGAACCATTGTGGATACAAACATATCCCGCGGTTCGTCGCTTGGTCCCGCCGTGAATACCGGGACATTCACTACCCCACACCACGTGGGGTTCATGGCGGCAGACGCTGATAAGGAAGAGGAGGAATCTCCTCTCTTCAAAAAGCCCCATCTCAACGGGTTCGTGAAACTTAGTGGTCTGGTTAAATCTCCGGGTATGTTAAGATCATAAGTTCCGTTTACCTGTTTAATATCCATTGTCTGAGGGTTTTTTCTCTATATCAGAGCCATTGAAGATGCCCTCCACAACGGAAGTGCAATCTGCTGTAGTGTCTTCTGCCACCGTCTCTTTGGTGGCAAGCTCTGTGATTAGTATGCCTATTGTTTTAGACAAAAATTACTAAGGATAATGTATCCAAATCTGTAAATGTGAGGTATAGTGCTATGATGTTAATGACGATTGTATGAACGAAATAATGAAGATCACCAAGAAATGTTGCGAGGAAAACCCCTTGATCTTGTTCAGATCAAAGGAAAAAAACCCCGGGTGATGACAAATCGTCAATCACCACTTTATTAATATGAAAAATGAGGATACAAGGTTGGAGATTATGATAAGTGTTTACAATAATTCTAAGTGTGTGTTGGAGATTATGATAAGTGTTTACAATAATTCTAAGTGTGTGTGTGTATTGCTATTTTCGTAGAGAGCAGAGTGTGTTTCCTAGCTAATCATAGCCTCAATATACACATAAAAGATAATAACTCAATGACTTTATGAATAATAAATGCATTAATTAAGTTTCCTAAAAATCCGCCATTGTCTTCAATATAAACGTAACACCCACTTTCACCACGTGCTCCATCACTCAGGCTGAGAAATAGGGGGTAGACCAGGTCTCTTAACCGTTACATTTGTCAAATATAATGTTATACACAGGAAACAATCATTAGTAAATAATAAGTACTGAGGATCCTTGATCCTGACGGGATCTGACTAAGGATAACTGATCCAATAACATATGCCAGGATAACTTATCCACAGTGTCAAGTTTCTGTGCACTAACTATTGCCCCCAATATGGCAGTTGTGATAAGATCACAGCTGTCATTTTGCCTTTGAATTGAGACTTCCTGCAAAAACATATGAGATTTGACAAGCTGGATATAATTGTCATATATCAATAGAGTTTTGATGTATATAAAAATATACATCTTTTTAGCATCAAATAATCTCTAAAAACTGCAACTTCTATTGTATAATATAGTTGAAATAACTACTTATCATGTGATAATGTATTTTCAGGTGAATCCAAGCCTCAAACGAAGAAACGAATGAAAAGACAAAGAAAACCCAAAGAAACCAGCAACACATGGGGCTGTGCTTCAGGAAACATGGGGCTGTGCTTTTGGAAACACAGGGCTATGATTTTGGAGACACGGGGCTGTGCTTTTGGAAGCACGGGGCCGTGCTTCTTGTCACTTTTCAGAAAAGACAAAAAAATCTACAAGAAAAGACAAAATAGTGAACAGCTGGACACGGGGCCGTGCTTTTGGAAGCACGGAGCCGTGCTTACCTTTCAGAATGACAAATAGAATTAGCACATGTCACTAAAAAGCATTGGGGCGTCTACGTAAGCACGGGGCCGTGCTTACCTTTCAGAAACGACAAAAAGAATTAGCACATGTCACTAAAAAGCACGGGGCCGTGGTCACCTTTCAGAAAAGACAAAACAAATCTGGCACATGTCATAAAAATGCACGGGGGCGTGCCTACGTAAGCACGGGGCCGTGCTTCACACTTCAGATTGCCTATAAATAGTGGCTCATGTTGCACTCATTTGGTGTGCCATGAAAAGAGTTATATATGGTTTTCTCTTATAAAAACACACACTAACACTCACATAGAAGATTTAGTGAAGAGTTTGAAGGCTTGGAGGTCATCACCATCAACCATCATCATCATCTATCATCATCACCATTAGGAAGGAGGATTCATCTACATTTGGTTAGATTGTTCCAAGTTTAATCATGTATTTATTATCATCAATCATCTTAATGTTTATCATCATGCTCATTATGAGCTAAACTTCCTTTACCATATAAAATCTATGAAGAAGCTTTGTTTTACTTGATAATTATGTAAAACATGTGGTGTAGTCTAGTAAAGTACGTGGTTATATTACAATTATCTTTTGATGAGAAATGTTTCACCAACTTAAATCACTAATTCAAAGTTGGTGGTTGTCAATTCTATTGGCAATCGTTCATGATCGATTCATGTTGTTGAAAGATAGAAATACTTTGATACATTATCGAAACATGGATCCTTATATTGTACTTAGAAATAATGAGATATAAGTTATGATGTATTTCTCTAAGTCTTGGTAATCCGAAAATAGCTTTGCTTAGGATATCATGCTAGTTAAAGAATTCATATGTTAATGGAATGTGTAATTATAACCTACATAAATCAACCAAGGGGAGGTTGTGTGAGTTAACTACAACCACCCGAAGTTGTTAGAATTGGTATTTGAGAAATCGAAGTCAATCCTAATCTTTCTACTTTACGAAACTACTTGCCAACTTAAATTGACATCATTGAGGTAGCATGATTAGGAAAGGATGGACTTTAAAATGTGCATGTTACCTCCTTAGTGCCAAAGATGCTCACTTAAGGCTTAAGGATCTATCTATCATATATTGCTACGGAAAGTTTACCACATGTTTGAATATTAATTATCGATGCTAAAATGGAGTGGACTCTTGATCTTAGATGGTAACCTTCACTTAATTGAACAACTCGTTTAGAATCTCTTGTCTTGGTCACCTATATATTATATATAAGTATTTATATTTTATAAAAAGTTCAAAAATTAACCCCAAAATGATTAAAACCTCGGATTAAAGTAAAACAACGATTTATCATTAGAAACATTTGTGTCCACGGATCGATACTTGGTTCTTACCAATAATATTCTACATATACGATAGGTACACTTACCTATTTTGTGTGTGTTTAGTCTTTGTAGAAATCACTTTAATAAATTTAAAACACGATCTTGTGCAAAAGCTAAATATCCAATCTATCATATTTTTACAAGCTACGCAGCACGCATCAAGTTTCCATGGGAACTTCCCTTCCGGCTGTATATCCTTCTCCCTGCAAATCATGAACAACTAGTAACACCTGATTAACCCGGGTGGACCGTCCATTTTTTGAATGGTGAAATCCGGGTTAAGTTTTTAGTAATTGCAAGTAAGTTTAATAAATGGTATCTTTTAACTATTGCCTGATTGTTTATATATTATAAAAGCATGTTTGTCATAGTTTTAGATCTTTAAATAGTTTTAAGAAATATTCTTTGAGAAAAAGCTTTAAGGATAGAGTATCCTTGTAAAAATAATTTAAGGATCCTGAATCCTTACATAAAAGAGTTTAAAAATATTTTAGCCAAGTAAATGTAAGTTGATAAGTAGAAATCATACCATAAGATCTAATTAAACCTAAGTTACCATAAGTATTGATCCTTCCGTGATCCTTGTAATTTAACTTAGGATACCGGATGCAAAATAACTTATGATATTAACTGGGATTAAACCCAACAAACCGGGGACAAGCCCATAAATTAACTGGGGACAAGCCCGTGAACTGGGGACAAGCCCAAAGTGGTGTTAAACTGGGGACACGCCCAAAAACTGGGGACAAGCCTAAACCGGGGACTAGCCCAAGGATACGGATGTCAACTGAGGACTCGCCCAAACCGGGATTTAGCCCCAACGTGAGTGACCTGAAAATGCCAAAACCTTAGCTAACATGAAAATGTTAGAAACCTTTGTCTTGAGATAACGTGAAAACGTTATAAACCAGTGGTATGGTACGTCTACCATAAATCGTAGGATCCTCCATATAGCCAAAAACAACGAAATTGTCAGCCACTAAACGTGTACTGGTCCCGCTGCCCGGACTATACGTTGGATAGCGTGCGCTCCAGGCGAGAGTGTAGAAACTCTAATTTATAAGAAAGGTAAAAACCTTTAAACCTTAGAGGATATGACCATCGGGGGTCATACCCAATCGTGGGCTAGGCCAAGGAAAATAGCAATGTACCTTAAATGTAAAGGAGAGGTGGCCAACCTCTTGATCTTCGAATATATTACTAGTACCCTGCATTGTTACTTAAAACTTGAAAAAAATAAATATTAAGAATATATTATCATTAAAAGAACAAGAATCTGAAATAAATAAGTGATTAGATAGATATTACCAATTTTAGGATCCTTGATCCTAGATGGATGCTTGATTTTTGAAGGATACTGGATCTTGACTAGAAAAAATACTTTATGAGATGGATAGAATTCCATGCTCTGGGTAACTTGTTTCCTTCCATAGTTAGCAAGTGATATGCCCCCTTTCCATCTTCTAACTCGATCAAGTAGGGGCCTTCCCATTTGGGTGCTAGCTTTCCATCTGCTGGATTAGTTGTGTTTTCGAAGGCTTTCCTCAAGACTAGATCTTTCTTCTTGAAATCTTCTGAGTGTTATATTTTTGTTGTATGCCCCAGCTACCCTTTGTTGATATGATGCCATTGTAACAAATAATCTCCTTCTTGAAAACTGGGAACCATTGTCATAAATAATCTCCGAAGGGACACCAAATCTAGTAATAATATTTCTTTTAATGAAAGATATCAACTCTTTTTCGCGTATTTAAACAAAAGCTTCAGCTTCTATCCACTTCGAGAAGTAATCAGTCATTGCAAGCATGAATACTTTTCCACTTGGTGCTTTTGGTAGCTTACCCACGATATCCATGCCCCACTTTATGAAAGGCCGTGATGAGGAAATAGGAAACATAGGTTCCGCTGGTTGGTGTAGGATGTTTCCATGCCTTTGGCAAGCATCACACTTCTTTGAGTACTCCATTACATCCTTCTTCATTGTTGGCCTGAAGTATCCAGTCCTAAGTATCCTGAAGAATAATGCTCTTCCGCCTGTGTGGTTGCCACAATCGCCTTCGTGGAAGTCTTGAAGTACCTCTTGTATTTCAGGATCCTCAATGCATCTCAAATAGGGACCTGCAAGAGATTTTCTATACACGACATCTTGTAAAATTATGAAACGTGATACCTTTAATCTGAAAGCTTTAGGATTTTCCCCTGTAGGTATCTCTCCATCTCGGAGGAATTTTTTGATTGGAAGGATCCAAGATCCTACATTTGAAGAGGATGGAGGATCCTTAGGTTCTCCTGTGCAATCCACTACCATCTTCACGGCTTCTTGTTTTCCAATTGCCGAAGACAATATATGAATGATGGGTATCTTTACATCATCTGGAATCTTCAACGATGATGCCAGGTTTGCTAAGGCATCTGCCCCAACGTTTTTTTCTCTAGGTACCTGCATGATACTAAACAACTTGAAAGATTTTGCTAATTCCTTCACAATTTCTAAATATTTGACCATATTCTCACATTTTACGGTATAAGAGCCGTTATAGTGGTTAGTTATAAGTAAAGAGTCTATATAAACTTGAAGATGCCTGATCCTCATCTGTTTAGCTAAAAGAAAACCTGCGATAAGTGCTTCGTATTCTGCCTCATTGTTGGTGTCTTGGAATACACATGCAATAGACTGGGGTATTATGTCCCCCTGTGGCGATTTCAGTAGAATACCCAATCATGTTCCTCTTATGTTGGAAGCTCCATCAGTGAAGAGGATCCAAGGATCCTTGGTTTCTTCTAATTGTTGAACCTCCAAGTCAGCTTCCTTTTGCATGTCACTACTTAAATCAGCCACAAGTCTATGAGCGCTTGTGACTTAATGGCTGTTCTGGGCTCATACTGAATATCATATGCACTTAGTTTCATAGCCCATTTGGCCATCCTTCCTAACAATTCTGGTTTTCTAAGCACATTCTTAACAGGATAGTTAGTTCTCAAAATAATAGTATGTGTTTCAAAGTAATGTCTTAATTTAGTAGAAGCCATAATAAGTGCAAGAATTAATTTTTCTAAATGAGAATACCTGGCTTCTGCATCTAAAAGACTTTTACTTACATAATAAACGAGATGTTGTGCACTTTCATGATCTTTTACGAGGACGACACTTACAACATTTGCTGAAACAGCTAGGTAAAGATATAAGGATTCTTCATCCACAGGCTTCATCAAAGCTGGAGTTGAGGATAAGTAATCCTTCAAGGCTTTGAGTGCAGCCTCATGTTTCTCGGTCCATTCGAACTTCTTATTTTTCCTAAAAATGTCATAGAAATGTTTGAACTTTTCGGAGGATCTGGAAATGAATCTGTTGAGAGCAGCTATTCTTCATGTTAGCTTTTGGACATCTTTAGCATTTGCAGGAGACTTCAAGTTGATGATGGCTTCTATCTGCTCGGGGCTTGCTTCTATCCCGCTTTTGGTCACCATATATCCTAGAAACTTTCCAGACTTAACACCAAAATGGCATTTTGATGGATTCACTTTCATGTTATATTGGTCGAGGATATTGAATGCTTCTTCAAGATCTCTGAGGTGATCCTCAGCTCTCCTTGACTTCACCACCATGTCATCTATGTAGACCTCCATAGTCTTTCCTAACTAATCCTTGAACATCATGTTGACTAATCTTTGATATGTTGCCTCTGCATTTCTTAGTGCAAAAGGCATAGCAATATAACAGTATATGCCAGTAGGAGTCATGAATGATGTATCCTCTTGATCAGATGGTTCCATCTGAATTTGTTGAAATCCAGAAGAAGCATCCATAAAGGTAAGAATCTCATGTCTTGCTGTTGCATCCACCATGGAGTCTATATGTGGTAACGAGAAAGGATCCTTGGGGCATGCCTTGTTTAAATCAATAAAATCGACACACACCCTCCACTTTCCATTATTTTTAGAAACAACAACCACATTAGCTAACCATCGAGGATACTTAACCTCTCTGATCATACTGGCCTTAAGAAGTTTTTCAACTTCTTCTTGTATGATCGTGTTCCTCTCAGAAGCGAATTTCATTCTCTTCTGATGGACGGGTTTAATAGAATAATCAAGGCCCAACTTATGAGTAATTACCTCCTTAGAAATACCTGTCATGACTGAATGTCTGAAGGCAAATGTAGATTTTCGTCGCTTTAGGAAGGATACTATATCCTCCTCGATCTCATTGGGATACTTGATCCCAGGAAAACTTTCACATCTGGATCCTCGGGATCCAAGGATACTTCTTTTAGGTCCTGCTCTCGAGCTTCCAGTACATTCCTAGGATTTTGTTGTAATTGCTATGCTATCGTTTGTTTAGATGTCGGCTTCATGGATGAAGAATAATAATTCTTGGCTTCCACTTGGCTTCCACTGCCTTCATTCCGTGTAGCCAAGGCCTGTCCAAAATAAAATTGCAACAAGATAAGTTATCAATAACACAAAATCTTTGATAATAATTTAACACTTCGATGTATATTGGGAGGTTAATGTCCGCCAATGTTTTCTTGGTTTCTCCACTGAAACCAACTAACACCGATGTCCTCGGAATGATCTCCGAGTCTAGGATGCTCATCTTCTGAAGCACATCGTGTTGGATGATATTGACCGAGCTCCCACCATCTACTAGGATCCTGCGTACATAATGGTTACCAATAAACAAAGTAACAATCAAACCATCATGATGGGGATACTAGATGTTTGATTTATCTTCTTCATCGAAGAAGATCATTTTGTCAGTTGTCAAAGTGGTGGATATAACCGGTCGTTCCCCATTATCCAACTTGGTTTCCTTAGCAAGTCTCTTAGGTGCAGAGAAGGAAGTGCCGCATATGTCTGAGTCTCCGGAGATGAAGTTGATTACTTGAGCATCTGGTGGGGACGGAGTTGCTTTTTGAGGAACCTCTTCAGGATCCTGAATTTTGGACTTTTTTCTTCCTAGCAGTTCCTTAAAATGGCACTTACTTAGGAGGTATCCAATTTCCCTTCTTAAACCGATGCAATCATTCGTCATGTGGCCAAAATCCTCATGGAAAGCACACCATTTGGATTTGTCTCTGAAGGTGGTTGACTTCTCATTCTTTCGGGGCCACCTTGCCTTCTACTCTAGATCCTTCATGGCACAAATCAAGCCATGGGTATCTACGGAGAAGCAATATTTTGAGAGGCTGGGGTAATCTTCATCATCATCTCCTTCTTCAACTACTCGAACGTTTTGATTGTTGAATTTGGTGTACGGATTCGAGTTGTTGCTTCTGTATGAGGATCCTTTATTCTTGACAGGGGATTCTTACTTTGCCTGAGCCCCCAATCGTTCTTGCATCCTTTTTTCGTCTTCCAGGCGTATGAACCTTAGTGCTCTGTTCCTTATTTCATCTAAAGACCTGCAAGGAGTCATCCGAAGATCATCATAAAAGGGGGATCCCCTCTGAAGTCCCATCTTGAATGCTTCAACAACATGAGCCATGTCAAGATTGGGGATTTCTAGGGTTTCCCTGCCAAACCTTGTAACAAAATCCCTAAGGGATTCATCACTAGGTTGGATAACTTGGTATAGATCACTATTCAACTTCTCAAATTTCCTACTACAGGAAAATTGACTGTTGAACAAGTTAACTAAGTGTGAGAAAGAAGTAACAGAAAATGGAGGAAGACTTAGCAGCCATTTTAAAGCAGATCCTGATACAAGGTTGGAGATTATGATCAGTGTTTACAATAATACTAAGTGTGTGTGTGTTGCTATTTTCGTAGAGAGTAGAGTGTGTTTCCTTGCTGATCATGGCCTCAATATATACATGAAAGATAATAACTCAATGACTTTATGAATAATAAAGGCATTAATTAAGTTTCCTAAAAATCCGCCATTGTCTTCAATATAAACGTAACAGCCACTTTGACCACGTGCTCCATCACTAAGGCTGCGAAATAAGGGGTAGACCAGGTCTCTTAGCCGTTACATCTGTCAAATATAATGTTATACACAGGAAACAATCGTTAGTAAATAATAAGTGTTTGATATCGGATAAATCCTAACACAGTATACAGATTCTCAGATCTGATATACGATTAACCTTATACGGATCTAGCTCATTATTACGTATGATTCATATGTTATATGATGTATATATAGAGTATCTATATATTAGTTGTATGTATGTGTATTAATAATATTAGTATGAAGATGAAGCTTGAGAGAGAATTCGGCAGAGGTTCGTTAATTAAACTCAAAACTTATCTTAAACTGTGAACAGTGTTCACTATAAATATAAGATGGACCTAGTTCGTTAACATCCCCTAACGAACTAGAGTCCACTTCGTTACATACATTAAATGAAATTAAACTTAACGAATCACCCCCTGATTCGTTAGACATCCTAAAAAAATCAGGAGGATAATTAACTTAGATGTAGTTCGCTAAACATCCTTAGCGAACTAGACTATATTTTAGCGAACTAACTTAATATCTTAATAATTTATTACCTAAGTAAACGACAAATACATTAACGTTAAATACCAAGACTCGAGACGCAAAATCGTGTACTAACAGACACCCCCTCATCTTGAGCTCTTTGTCTTTGACCTTCACTTGAAACGCTTGAACTGCCAATCTCTGTAGCTATGAATCCCGTTCTCATAACATACACGCACAACGCCTTGGAATTGCATAGCCAGATCATAGTCTTCATTGCGCTCAGTCAGAATCTTGTTCTTGTGCAGCACGTCATTATCGGTCTAGGTTAAATTAACGAGCCACATTGGATCGATAATATTAATCAGCTCAGTCTTCAGACCTTTTCCCAAGACAATGACGGCCTCGCCGGTTCGGTATTTGTAATACCAGCGGTTGAAAGACAGGTGCATGTGTTGATTCATAATCTTTATCGGCACCCACTTCAAGGTCTTTGGCAGCTTGACTTTGAGAACCAACTTTCTCCAACCCGTTCTTGGATCAATCTCATCAATACGTTTGCGGGTTGGGACTTGAGGCTTGAGAAGCTTGAACCCATAATTGACTTCGAATAGCAGTTGTTGATGAAACCAATCTGCTATTCGGTCACCACCTCTATTGATAAATGGACGACACGCGAGGGTACGAACATCCCAACGCGGTAAAGTGAGAATGTCTATTATCTTCTCATAGTACTGAATCCCCTTTTCCCATTTCATGATACATACTTTAAGATCAAAATCGAATAACCAAGAAACCATGTCATCTTGAACTTTTGACACGGTCTTGAATGATGTTACTTGATTGGTTTTGATTCGAGCAACAGCTTCCTCCTTCTCTTCCCGATCAACATATCGGTAAGCTTCAATAATCTTACTCACCTTCTTATAGCTGAACCACTTAGCAATATCAGCATCGGTTGGGTTCTCAATTGAGTTGAATCTCGTGTCAACCACCTTCTTACCCTTGGACGTCTTTTCCAAATCATCCTCAGCAGCTTTAAACGTTTGCTCATCGAATACTGGAGCACCTTGATCAACATTTGTGTGTTGAAATAAATCAGGATACTCCTCAGCAGTGACGTCTTCAACCTCAACTTCCTCATCTTCATAAATAAAATCCGTATTCATATGAATAGACGGATCATTTAAGATCTCTTCATCATTTAATACCTCAACATCAGGCTCTGCCTCTAACAAGATCAACTGTTCATCATTCAAACCAAGCTGTAGTGAAATCTGCTCTCGTGTTAAGGCTCGCTCAACAAACTGACCAACCTCAATCTTATTCCTGTTCACCACACTCTTTACCACCCCCGTTCCATCCACAAATATGACTGTTTCAGCTTCTATAATCTCGATAGGTTTGGCAGCTGTATATTCTTGATAAACAATAATCTGTTTATTCGAGTCATCACCACCACTGGTACCTGCACCTGAGGATGAGCCGTGCGTTTGTTTAGGCTCACCTCCTGCACCAGACTCATCAGGATCTTCTTCATCGTTCTTGAGCTTCTTTAAAGCATCATCTTTGCAAGTTAACTGCACGATCAGATCCTCTTGTTCTTTGAGCTTCACCCCATGAGACTCAACAATTGCACGAAGCTCCTTCGTCTCCTTTTGATTGAATGAAACATAATCATCAGCCTTCTTTGATTCTCCATTAGGCGAACCTGATTTAGGCGGTCAGCAGACATTTGGTTTTCATACAAGTGAAGGAGGTTCAAAAGCATGCCTGTCTGACGACTCTGTGGCATATTATACAAGGATGGATGAACTGGTTGGATTGGTCCATGAGGCCGCGTAATTCTCATAAAAGAGACATCACTAGGTGGAGGGGGCCTCATGGACGGTAATGGACGAACAGTAGAGAGAGTAGCAGAAAGCATTGGTATTTCAGCTAAAAGTGTTTGAGGTATCATACCAAGCCTGTCGTGAGGAACCATCGTCGTTGTCAAAGTAAGCGCCGGAGTGCTAGTAGTAAGCGGCACTACCGGGCGTTGAGAAATAGTTGTACGTGACGGTGGAACACCAATAGATACTCCAGCTTCAGCTGATACACGTCTCTTTGCTGGACTTTCAGATACCGGTGCTTTACCCTTTCGTTTACGTTCTCATTGAGCTGCAATTGTGGCAGCTAACGCGGCTTCGACTACGACTTGTTGTTCTCGAAGAGCTGCATCACCATCATCATCATCATTTCCACCATCATCACCATCATCACCTCCATCGTTCCCACCTTCTCTTCCCTTACGCTCGGAATCCGAGTCATCATGGATCCAGCGATCCTTGGGAGGACATACATAACCAGGATTAATAATATGACCAATCATACGTTTGTCCCGTGGCCTCTCCTTACGATAGATCGTCATTCTACGCACAGTATCGGCCTTCATGTGTTCTAAGGCAAGAAAATCATCCACTAATGTTCGATCAATAACCAAGTTGGGAATCAAGTCTTGAATAATCAATTGGAGAAATCTTGGATACATGAGGAACTTCTTCTTTTAGACCGTTTGTTAAACTTGCTCCTTCAGATAATAGAAGATCATCTCTGAGAAGTTGAACGGTTTATTGAGAACAAGAGCCACAAAAGCCGATTGCAAACTGATTCGGCATTTATCAAATCCACCTCGACGACCACCCAAACAATGAATCAATACGTGTAGAAGATACTTGTAAGGTGGGCACAGTCCATTCTTGTTAAACATAGAATCTTCAATATCTCCACCATAAAATACACGGCTAAACAAACCCTTGATTAATTCCTTGTCGAACTCACTTGGGTTATCATCATTGTCCCCAAAACGAAGCACACGCCTAATCACTTCAATATCTACTGTGATAGGAGTTTGATTGACTGTGGCTCGAATGTGATTCTCTACATCTACGAATTCGGCAGTATTCCAGAACTGCCTAATAATGCTCAGATAAATAGTGGGTCAAGCAGTTATAACATAGTGTATCACCGAACGACGTAAGAATGATAACATGGTCCCAAAAAGAGCTTCGTCAGCAACATTTGAATCAACATAAGCATAGATGTTGTGTTTCTTGTCATATGGCACCAGAATTACTTCAGCTTGTTCTTATTGTTGTTGTTGATGTTCTTGTGGAGCAGCAGGTGGGTCTTGATCCATTTGATCAGCCATTATACTAAATAAATAAGGACGAATATAAGTAATGTGAAAGTTTAGGAATCACACAAGTTTTATAAACATTAAGCACTTATAGATTTATCAATTAAAATTCTTTATCCCGTGTGTATAATCGATGTGTGTTGATGCGTTTAGACCCTTGGAATATTTTATTAATTTACAATATTGATTTACAGTATTAATAATTAAAATTTGAAATGTCATTCGTTAAAAACACAGTCTGATTCGTTATTGAATCAACTGATTCGCTATCAAGTAAATAGGTAACGAAGAAGAACTAGCGAATTTACTATTAAAAATAATGAACTAATTCCTTGTTCGTTAAGAATTTGACGAATCCATAGCTGATTCAGTAAAGAAATGATTCGTTTATTCTAGTTCGTGTGCAATCCTTAACGAATTGGACACGGAGGAGTTCCAATTCGCTAAGTATAACGAATGGCCACAGAAGGCTTATTCTTTGACTATCTTGGTCAAGGTCAAAATTGACAAGTTATGAGTTCTATTACTCCATAATTGTCGATGGATAGCCGAACAAACAATTATACAAGTCTCGGAAACCCATTGCGAAGCAGATAGTATCGATTTTAAGGTTCAAAATCATGAAATAAGTTAGGTTATTAAGGGTGTGAACAAAGTATAAACACCCGAAACAACAATCAATTAATAAACCCGACAATCAATAATCAAACTCTGATAAAGATCACCATGGGTTTCGGAAATCCACTCCGATGAAAATGGTATCAAATTTAAGTACGTTAACAGAGTATTAATCCGATTAAACAGGGTTTCAAAAACCTTAAAACCCTGATATCAAAATCACATAATTAGCATCTTAAAACTGTGTCATTTTTGATAAAAATCAAAAAGAAATGATCATCAATACCTTATAAACACAATGGTATACTCAAAACACTAAAAATCAAAGATCGAAAAATCTGAAAAATTTTGGCAGAGTAACTTTGTGTGTAAGGAAGAAGAGTGAATAGTATAGGACGGTTCGTTGCACGCCGTCCTATATACACTGACAAGCACGATTCTCAAGGTAACGAATCATCTGATTCGTTTGAAATTTGAATTAACGAATCAGTTGATTCGATAACTCATGTCATGACGAAACAGACACAATTCGTGTCTAATTCGTTAGATTATGCTTAGCGAATTAAAGCCATTTGTTACAGAATGCCGAAGCGAATTAGGATAACGAACTAGACGAATCACTCTTTTGATAATTACTTTTAAATGAATAAATAATTAAATAAAAATTAAACTGATTATCCAGTTAACTTAAAGGGATTACCGAGGACCTTTATCTCGATAATCAAATACTTAAAAAAACGTGTTTATCCTTTAAAAAACACTTAACTTAAACAACTTATCGAGATCTCATATCTCGATCATCAAATAACTTCACTCGTTTTATGTTTTTGAAATATAATTTAAAAAAAATTTAAATAATATGTAAAATGAGAAATATTTTTAGTATTTTGTAAAATCTAAAGAATGTATTTACATGATAAAATATCCGAACCAAGAAATAGGCAATCTTTTTGTTTTTTTCTATGATTTTCAAAAGCAGTACATATTTTTGTATTTTTGTTGAGTTTGAGCAGAGAATCATATTGACCAAAATGCCCTTCCATCACAGTTTTATATTTTAGCAATATTATGACTGGCGTTAAGTCGGTCATTGATATTGTTGTCCACTTAAATCTTATAAAAAACCTTCAAGCATTTTTGTGATATGATTTAAGGTTCAATTAGCAAACAGAATATCAGAAACTATCAGCCCCTAATCTCGGTTCAAGCTTATTTTGATTTTTGCCAAATCACCCCAACTTGATTTAAACCGTTATAGTGTTGATCACAATTTTGTATACCAATTGAGAAATTTATAATTTTTGAGCAATGCATCAAGTTTCCTTTACTGTGAGTGAGTATGCACGAGTCCATCTGTTGGCTTACATACATTGTATCCCCTGGGGTCCGTTTCTTATTGGTATTGAGATGCGCGCAAGGGAGGAACAATTGTATGACTAACAGCGGATTTTGATCAAGTCAGTAATTTGGATTGTACGAAGTACAATAGTGATCAAGTTTAATGACTTTGGGTTTGCTCTAAAAGTGAATGAAATATTCATGTTTATGAATACCCAGACGATTAAGCCGCATAAAGATTCACAGTGTCCAGAATCCTGACGCTTGTTATTTGCTTTATTATATTTTTGGGAGATCAACAACTATAAGGCTTGAGTATGACTGGTTATTACATTTCTGCCATCCTTACCGAGACTTTTGCTAGAGACTAACACCTCTTTTAATTTGGCTTTTCTTTATGTTTATATCACTTACTTTACTCTAACAGCTTTTTTAAGACCTATCAATGCACCAACGATTAAGCACTCAGTGTTTTAAGCTTATTTCTTTCTGGATTTGGGGTCAAATAATCAATGTACTATTATTTTCTCTTTTTGCTTCAAAAAATCAAAATTTTGAGGAGCATAAACAAAAATAAAATTTAATCTCCGCATTTACTTTAAGTTTATAAATTAATGGCTATCCTATCCATTTACAAGTAAATATCAGGACCAAAACATGCAAGCATGTTCCACAAACTTAAATAACTGACATAATTTTCAGCGAGAAAATAAAGTAGAAAACTTAACGAACACCCCAAGTACTTTCTATTGTCAGGTAAATGGCTATCCCGAATATTTACAAGAAATTATCAGGACCAAACATATACAGGTATATGTCCTTCAAAAAGAAGCAACTGACATAATTTTCAGCGAACGTAAGCAAAAATCTTTTTGCTTTTTCTCTTTACATATTAAAAACACAATCTTTTTGTCTTTTCGGATTTTTCTTTACAAACAAAATAAACTTCACACTCTTTTTGGATTTTTGAATTTTTCTGTACAAACTGAAAACACAATCTTTTTGGTTTTTAAAATTATAATGTTTTTGGGTTTTATCTATACAAACGAAACACACAATTTTTAAAATCAAAATAAATTTTAAAATAAAATTAACAGAAAAGAAAGATAATCATCCTTATTTCAGGATATCAGCGAGGGTCTTCAATCAATTTAAACCAAGCAAAAATTGAAAACGCATTTTATCAAAGGCTTTGGTAAATAGTTCGGCTTTCTGAAAATTAGTATGTACTTTCTCAAGGTCAATTAATTTCTTTTCATAACAATCCCGTATGAAATGATATAGAATTTCGATATGTTTTGTTTTAGAATGTTGTACGAGATCAACTAATAGCAGCAGAATTATCAATTAAGATGGGAGTAGTAAGAAACTTCAAACCGTAGTCGCGAAGATGTTGTTGTAACCACAAAACCTTGGAAAAGCAACTCGAGACTGCAACATACTCAGGTTCGGCGGTTGAAGTGGAGACCGTTGTCTGCTTCTTACATTTCCAGGACACAAGTCGGCTTCCTAAGAATTGACATCCTGCTGCGGTAGACTTGAAATTAATCTTGCATCCTCCATAGTCTGAGTCGGAATAAGCGGTAAGATCAAAGGTATCGTCATTGGGGTACCATAACCCGATGTCAGGATTGCCCCTCAGATATTGAAGATTACGTTTGACCGCTGCCAGGTGAGTCACTCGGGAACTAGCTTGGTACCTAGCACATAAACAAACAACAAACATTATGTCGAGTCGAGAAGCAGTAAGATACATCAAAGATACAATCATAGCACGATAGAGGGTAGGATCGACAATATCCTCCAATTCATCTGGTGATAAATTGTGACCCACGGGGAGAGGAGTAGAATGGATATTTTCGGCAGTAATCTTGAATCGGCTCAAGACGTCATTCACATATTTTGTCTGATGAATGAAGATTCCTTTCGCAGACTGATGAACCTGCAACCCTAAAAAGAAATTCATCTCTCCCATCGAACTCATCTCAAACTTGGTTTGCATTGATTTCTCGAACACCTTACACAACGTGTCGTTTGTTGACCCAAAGATTATGTCATCTACATAAATCTGGACGAGGAGAAGATCATCACCAATATTTTTATAAAACAAAGTGCAGTCAACAGTTCCACGTTTGAAATCATTATCTGTCAGATGGTCGGCGAGCGTGCCAACCAAGCTCTCAGGGCTTGATGTAGACCATACAATGCCTTGTTTAAACGGTAAACACGGTCAGGATAAACAGGGTTTTCAAAACCTGGAGGCTGTAAAACAAACACTTCCTCATGAAGTTCACCATTGAGAAAAGCACTTTTTACATCCATTTGATAGACCTTTATGTTCTTATAAGCAGCATACGCCAGAAAGATTCGAATCGACTCTAATCTTGCAACCGGAGCATATACTTCAGTGTAGTCAATACCCTCTTGCTAATGAAAACCTTGCACCACTAAACGTGCCTTGTTTCTCACAATTGCCCCACGATCGTCTTTCTTACACTTATATACCCACTAAGTCGGAATTGCCTTCTTGACTCGAGCAGGTTTATCAATATGATCCCAAACAACCAAACGTGCAAATTGTTGTAATTCTTCTTGCATGGCTTCTACCCAAGAAGGATCTTGAAGGGCTATACGAGGAGTCGTTGGCTCAACTTGAGATAGAAAGCAAGTGAATTTAGCAAGATTTACAATTCCAGACGAGTGTAAGTCAACATAAGCACACAGTACATTATTCTCACTTGATAAAGCAACTTGATGTCGTGTTTGAAATCCCACATCAATTTCTCCAATAATGTTTTCTTTCGGATGATAATTATGAATCCTAAGAGTGGGATTCTCAGGAACATCAAAAGTTTCAAATAAATTAGTGTAGTGTTCACCCAGATCGTGAGATGAACATCACTATCAAGTTCGATAACTTGATCAACAATTTGAGTGTCATCAGATGAAGTAGATGCGTTGTCGAAGAGAACTGGAAACTCATTATCAGGTTCTTCTGTTGGAGCATCGATTGGAACTTCAACATCCTTAGAACTTGCAAATCTTGGAATTACCAATTGTTTCTCAAAATAAGCACGGACTAAGTCTTCATCTGGTTGATCAGTTGTTGGAGTAAACGAATTGACTAAGCCATCATAGTCAAACATCCAGTCGGGACCTTTCCCTTGAGAAGGAGTAGTGTACTTTTGACAGTCCACATGGTACCATTCTTCAACACAACCAGATGTAAAGTTAAATACTCGTTTCTTAAGAGAAGCATAACCCAAGAAATACCCTTTAATGGCCTTTTCATCAAACTTTCCCACATTCCTTTTTAAAATCGTACAAGGACACCGAAATGGTTCCAAGTACTTTAAATTAGGTTTACGGTTATTCAACAGCTCAAAACTAGTCTTCTTGATTTTCTTAACAGTTAGAACTCGACTGAGTGTATAACAAGCAGTATTCACTGCCTCATTCCAATCTTGAATAGGAAGCTTTGAATCAGCAAGCATAGTTCTAGCAGCTTCAATCAACGTTCTATTATTTCGTTCAGCAACACCGTTTTGTTGTGGTACATTTGGGGCACTGTATTCTCTATGAATTCCCTTTTGTAAACAAAAGAAATCCAATACAATATTTTTAAATTCAGTACCATTATCACTTCGAATTCTCCTCACTTTCTATTTGTATAATGATTTGATCTTAGTAATTAAATTTTGAACGAGAACCGGTGTTTGATCTTTTGAACTCATAAACAAGACCCATGAGTATCGTGAATAATCATCAGTAACTACCAGGCAATACCAATCTCCAGAAATACTCGCAGGATTCACTGGACCGAATAAATCCATATGAAGTCGCTCAAGAGGAGTATCAATGGAATTTAATAACTTAGAGGGATGTGACTTTTTCTTCTGTATGCCCTTTTTGCAAGCAACACAGTGATTGGATAACTTAAAATTCTTCAAAGACACACCTTCAACTAGGTCATTTTCCATTAGATAGTTCATCTTACGAACATGAATGTGACCCATTCTACGATGCCATAGAATAGAGTCTTTCTCGGTTGCTTTCGAGACAAAACATGTTGATACTTTAGAACTCATATTCAATACATAAATATCATTTGATCGAGGTGATCGCATGACAACCATGTCCTTGGGAATCACAGGTTTTAAGATCAGACACTCTTTATCTGTAAATATTGTAGTGTATTTTTTGTCACAGATTTGCGACACACTCAATAAATTATGGTCCACTTTATCACAATAGTTAACCTTCTCAAAAGTAATATGCCCATTCGAAACATCACCTTCTTGTGTAATCATACCCCCAGAATTCCCAGCAAACACCACATAACCCCCTTGAATATTTCTTACATTTGTTAAGAGGTCGAGATTTCCAGTAATATGACGAGAAAATCCACTATCCATGATCCAATTTTCACCAGAAATGGTCTTGGATGTACCCTACACACAAACGAAAATGATTAGTTCAAAAAGGCAGCCCAGGCCTCTGTCTTGGGCACCTTTTGGTTTTCTTAAGAAAAGTTAAACTTAGTCGCATTCAAATGTTGTTCAGCAACTTGAGAATAAGTTACAGGTTTCTTGGACTTTCGTCTTAGATACGCAGCTTGAACTACATTTGAATTAACATTTTTGCATAACGGTTCGGTTGGAATAAACTTTGGTTTAACAGAACCATGAGTTTCATTCACAAGAACAACTTTTCGAGGATGCACGTTAGAGAACATAATATGAGTATCATCATCATACCACATAGGTTGTTTCAGAATCTCCTTTATCAAAGGAACCGGTTTGGAATGTTCCTTGATAAAAGGATGAAGATTATGATAGCTCTTCTGGCCACAATTTCTTACTACATGACCTTGTTGACCGCAAAGGAAACAGCTTCGCATGTCAACATGATGATGTTGAGAATTAGTCGGAACATGTGACACAGAAGATAAATGATGACTAACATTTTTGGTCATGCTCTTAGCAAAATCATCAGATAACTCAGATTTCTTTTTCAAATAAATCTAAGTTAGAACAATATGAAAAACTTTTCAACGTATTTGTTCCAGTTGACTTCACAAATTGAACTTTCTTAGCCTGTTTTTAAACTTGCTTTGCTTTAGTCAATGGATCAGATGGAGCATATGTTTTAGCTTGAGCATACCGACATTCAAGATCTTGAATTTTGGAAGTTTCATTTTGAAATACACTCCCAATAAGTTCTGGTTTAATAATACTTATTGGAATGTCTTTCTTAGTAAACATCGTGTCTATCCCCTTTAATTTAAATACACTACCAGTAGATGGCTTGAAAACAATTGGATTTATGAAACACACCAAATCCTCATCAGAAATTTTGGGTTTTTCTGGTTTCTTGGTCCTTACTGGTTTGACATTAACATGAGCATCTTGTTTCACCTTGGTTGTGTGCGAACCATACACAGCCTCCTCAAATTCATGAGGGTCACAAAGTATGTGATTAGAACTTGGAATGTTATTGTTCTTTTGTATGATTTAAGGTTCGAACACATCTTCAATGATAACTTTGTCAACATTTTAAACAAAGACTTTTTTTCTTTGAACATAAGGTTTCTGAATTGAAGGTTGGGCTTTAACACTTTCAGTATTAACTGGTTTTGCTTTTTCAGAAATTACTGATTCTTTAACTATCACATCCTCCTCTTTTCTAGAAAAAGGATTTGGTTTGTAATCATTTTGAAAAGGTGGTGGAATCTCAACAAAACCTATTCCTTTCTTTGAATCTTTTTGCTTACCATATACTTCAATTATTTCATTTAGCAAAAAGGAAGAGTTTCTGAATTTACCCAATTTGTTTTTTAAATCAAGAACCTCATTTTCAAGCTCAGTTATCTTTGATCTATGTTTCAAGATTTCTTGAAATTTTTTTATCATTGATGGTCATTTTTACTGATAATTCAGCCTTAAGATCATGATTACTTATAGTCAAAGCCTCAATTTTCTCTCTTGAATTCATTTGAGAGGTCAAGGATTGCCTATAAGTATCCTTTAACGAAACAATCTCTTTTAGCAAATTATCATTTTGAAGTTTCAAGGCATCTATCTTAGACTTATTGGTCTCACAATCAACAAATGATAATTTAGAAGTAGAATTACTAACCTCATTTTGCTTAGCCATGCAAGCAAATGTGGTTGAATCACTGATCTTTGTCATACAAGCGAAAGTAGTCGGAAGCTTTTCACTTGAATCATCAGATTCAGACTCGATATCAGCATCAGATTCAGACTCGATACTCAGGAAATCCAAACATTGCCAAATTTGCATGATTGTTACCGCATAATAACCTTTGTGACCAGTCATCTCCAACTATGTTGGATAACATTGCTGGAGATCCAGATGACGAAGGTTTACCTCCGGAAGACTTTCCTGCATCATTACCACTCTTTCCTGGTGAGTTTTGATCTTGCTTTCTGGGACTGGTATACTCCTTTTTAGGCTTATCACATTCTTTAGCAAAGTGACCAAACTCTTGACAATTGTAGCACTTGACCTTTAATTTATCAAACCCCAATTTCTTGTTCAAAAATCGAAGATCTTTACCCGTTCTCTGCATATACTTTTTAACTTTTCTGACTATCATTGCCATGTTCCACTTTAAGTCCATCAGTTTTAAATCATCAGGATCAATCTGATCGTAATCCTCATCAGTAAGATCACTTATAGAAATCTTACTACTAACCAAATTCTCATATGATGTCATGAAGGCTGACAAAAATGCAAAGTTTTGTTCGGCCTCTCTCATGTTTACATTTTTTGAGATGAGAATTGATTTGTGGGTGATGAAGATCCATATCCTCCCGATGAACCAGAAGCACCAGAGAATCCAGAATTCCCAGCTATGTAGAAACAGGCTCGTGGATCACTATACATGGTTGTTGCATTCTCACTTGTATTTTGTGTGAGAAATGCAGTGATAGGAGAAATGGTTGAACTCAATGGCATACTTCCACCATAAAATGCAGGATCTTGACTGTCTTTTGAAGACTTTTGACATTTAAGATCGTATTCTCGTGCTTCGATATTTTGCATAAATTCTGATGCCGTCAAATCTTCATTGTTAAAATAATTGTTCTCTTTCAGAACCACCAAGAATGTAGAGTAGGAACTCGGTAGTGCACTTTTAATGGTATCAAATTTATCAATCTCTAAAGTTTCCAATCTCATATTATCCATCTTAGCTATCAAATGATTAAACCTTGTTGTCATCTCTTCAACATTTTCACCTTTAAGCAGGTTAAAGTTTCTGAATTGAAACTTGAGCATAACCTTTTTGCTTTCAGCAGTGTTTCCCATACTTCTCATACGGATATGTTGAAATAAAGAAGCACAAATCTTTATACTCCCTACTTGGTGAAAGATATTTTCAGGCAAAGCCATAGTAAGAGTAGAATAAGCTTTTGTCTCAATTTCTAATGCTTTCTTCTCTTCAACCGAGTATTGTGAGATAGCTTTAGGTGTAAAACCAATAGTCTCATCCCCAATCATTGAACCTCATCCAAACAGTATGAACAATCAGAGTGAACTGACCCTAGATGAGCACGGAAACGAGGTTCCCATTTAGCAAAATCGTTAAATTTCATCAAACGTGGACATTTTGAACGTGAACCAATCTCATTGTTCAGTTGTAACATTTGTTGCATCAACATGTTTTGAGAAGCTAATGCATACATACTAGCCATTTTTGACAAGTTTCAAAATTCAAGGATTTAAAAATTAAAATTAGTTAACGAACTGTAAACAGTGTAAGGAACTGTGAACAGTTATAACGAACCACACCTTAACGAAGTTAAGATTAATGGTAACGAATCAGATGGTCAACAAATCAGATGGTCAAAGAATCAAATGGTCAACGAATCAAATGGTCAACGAATCAGATGAATGAATCACTAAGAGAAGTCTTAGCGAATTGGAGGGCGAATCAGCTACAGCTGATAACGAATCAACTATAGCGAATCAGGTTGTTACAACGGTTGTAACAAACACTGACAACGAATGCCATGTGGCAAAATTTGTTATAATACAATTTCCAAGGTAGACGCGTGTCACACGAATCAGTTGACACGAATTAGATGGTGAAGCGAACTGGTTAACGAATCAACCAAAATTCATAACGAAGTGGCTAAATATGTTAACGAAACAATGTGAATGTGTTAACGAATTAAGTAGAACACTTAACAAATCAGAAATGTATTCAAATCTTCAAATCTTCAAAGAAGATTTCCAGATTTCTGGAAACGAAAAACACAACAACCAGAAACAAAAAATTTGTAATACCACCTCAATTCTCAACCAAATCACACATCCAACCTATCAATTTACTCGTAAATCGCACACGAGTCTAATCGAATCAATCTCGTAACTCAATTCACCATAACCCATATCTAATCTAACCAAAAAAAATCCTCTGTTCTCGGTCAAATTCATATCCAACCAAAACAATCCAAACACAATCCAAACTTCAATTCCAGTCAACCACAACTCACCAATACCTTAACAAATTCAGATCCATTCCAATCATTCGATAAACAATTCAATTCAGTCTCAAATTGATTAAAAACCAAACCAAATAATAATTAATCAATATTCATTCCAAATAACATCAATTAACCATCAAATCAAGCGTAATTGAGCACCGAAAGCTCTGATACCACTTGTTGGATCTCGGATTAATCCTAACATAGTACACAGATTCTCAGATCTGATATACGATTAACCTTATACGGATCTAGCTCATGATTACGTATGATTCATATGTTATATGATGTATATATAGAGTATCTATATATTAGTTGAATGTATGTGTATTAATAATATTAGTATGAAGATGAAGCTTGAGAGAGAATTCGGCAGAGTTTCGTTAATTAAACTCAAAACTTATCTTAAACTGTGAACAGTGTTTACTATAAATAGAAGATGGACCTAGTTCGTTAACATCCCCTAACGAACTAGAGTCCACTTCGTTACATATATTAAATGAAATTAACCTTAACGAATCACCCCCTGATTCGTTAGACATCCTTAACGAATCAGGAGGATAATTAACTTAGATCTAGGTCGCTAAACATCCTTAGCGAACTAGACTATATTTTAGCGAACTAACTTAATATCTTAATAATTTATTACATAAGTAAATGACAAATACATTAACGTTAAATACAAAGACTCGAGACGCAAAACCGTGTACTAACAATAAGTACTGAGGATCCTTGATCCTAACGGGATCTGACTAAGGATAATTGATCCAATAACATATGCCAAGATAACTTATCCACAGTGTCAAATTTCTATGCACTAACACCTATGATGACAAGTGTGGGAAACTTGTTTGAGGTGATGCCTGCACTCCAATCGGTGACTTCGCCGATGATGGCGGGTGTGGTTGGCCTGTCTGAGGCTAGAACCAATGTGACGCCTTTGCCTGTGACGACGGAATTGGTTGTTTCGTCTGAGGTCCAAACTGTGGCGTCAGTTTTTGAACCCGTGAAGGTAACCATGGCTAAGTTGCCTGAGGTTTCTGTTGGTCAGTCATCAAGCGGGACATCTGGTCCCCAAACTTTTGCTGACTTTCTTAAATCTAAAGAGTCTTCATCGAGCAAAAACTTTGTTCTTGACAGTGATGAGGATGTCTAGCCGTCCCCTTTTGATGTTAGGGCAGTTGTTAGCGGTAATTTTTTTGATTTTGGTGGTGGTAGTGGTGGTGCCATTGGCGGAGTGTCAAGAAATGTAGATATGAGCCCCGCGATTCTACTGAGGCGAATCAGTCTTATCAGCCTAAATGGAAGATCACCCGTGGCGCCAATTTTGAGGACCCTGCCACCTGCTTCAATTTTTTGGAACATGTGTTTCCTCCTGGTGAGTGCTTGCTCGCAAGTTCCAACCTCGTGACAGTTTGGCATATGATGCTGCCGGTCCAGTATATATCTCTCAATAACTAACTATACCACTGTCGTAACCCACACGTTAAGTGATGACAAGAAGATTAACGACTTATTGATTTAGGGTAAGAACAATAGAGCATTAATGGCGGAAACACTAACACCCTAAATGTTGCTTAGTAGACACAAAGGTAACAAGCACACACTTTAACTCAAAAGATTTCCATTAGTATTAAGTTAGATACAAAGAAAATCAATTAGGGTTTCAGAATGGAATGTTTGGATTTTTATGGAAGATTTCCGTGTAGGAATGAGTGAGCCGTCAAAATCACAATCAGGTGTAAGTCTGTGTCGTGTGTCATAGGCGTGCCCTAAATAATATCTTTTATAGGCCTTCCCTGACTCCTGACATTCCTTCTAGAAACCCTAAAGATAGTTACATTACATATTCAAACGAAATACAAAAGATTCTAAGTGTAAACAGGTCTTCGAGCAAGCTTTACAGCTGTTGTCTTCTTTGAGCAGACCTGGTAACCATAAACTGTGCCGGGGAACAGTTCTTCAAGAAAACTTTACTTAGGATATTTTCCTTAGATATCCATCTAGCAGATTTCAATCCTCTTAACCATATCGAACTTCGCTCGATATAGTCCTACGAGCAAAGTTGTTCTTCAGAGATCCCTTCAACTCATTGTTAACTTTAACTTATTCAACAAACATAAGTGTGCTGGTAACACTGTAGATTGCTTTGAGTTGAACCTTGCTTGACAAAAGTACTTAGATAAATTCTTGATCAATTTCCTTCAAGCTTGCTGGGACCACTATTTATTATATAAACCTTGCTAGATCTTCCAAAACACTTGGTTTCTTCAGCTTGGTTTAGTCAAGAGTTTGCCCGGAAACAAACCTTGCGAGGCAAACTGAAGTATGCTCGAACTTACAACTAAGAAGGCTTCAAGAAGATAATCTTGCCCGGAGGTCAAAATACCTTGCTAGATTAAGTAAAAGCTTGCTGTAAGGCCTAAGTGTGCTCGGTATCCGTACTTAGCCATTTTCAGAGAGGTTGAGAAGATTCCAATCTCCCTTATGTATTTTCTGGTTATTTCTTCGACCCACAGATGCCATCTATGATCATGTCCGAGGTCTCTCTAGTGTGGCAGAGCAAATTCGTGATAACCACGCTCTTCATGCTGAGAAGATTGGGGCTGCTGCCTCTATGAGGGAAATGGAACTTGCTGTTAAGAATACCGAGGAGGCCGCCTGGAAAGCGGGTCGGGAAGCAGCATAGCACCGCCAGGCTCTAGCTGCTATGGAAGGAAAATTGTCTAAGGTTGAGGCAGACTTGGCGGAGTCTGTTCATGAGCGCACTGAGCGCTATAAGGAGTTCCAGGATGCATGTAGGAAGTCTAATTAAGATCTTGCTAACGCGCGTAGCCGGGCTCATGCTGCAAAAGAAGCCACCGCCAAACATGAGAAGGAGAACGTTTGTCTGCGCAAGCGAATTAATAAAATTAGAGGCTGAAGCAGCTCTAAGGAAGGTGGATGTAGGTAAGTTGGCTGATGCGATCGCCACTCGTAAGCAGACCATCAAGTCTCTAACTGCTCAGTGTATTGCTTCTACCAACGACCGTGACTGGCTGTTAAAGCATGCTAGCTGCAAGGTACTCCTTTTCTTTCTTTTATTTATTATACCTATTATTTTAATTGAATGTTTTTCTTACAGGTTTCCCAACAAATCATTACTGACGATGACATGACCAAAAGCGTTAGGCGTCTCGTTAATACCACTCAGCAACTGGGGCATAAGTCTGGTTTCCAGGAGGCAGTGACGCATATGCGCGATCATCTTCCTTCTGAAGCTTTGCAACCTTGCTCGACAGAAGTACTTAGATAAATTCTTGATCAATTTCCTTCAAGCTTATTGGGACCACTATTTATTATATAAACCTTGCTAGATCTTCCAAAATACTTGGTTTCTTGAGCTTGGTTTAGTCTAGAGTTTTCCCCGGAAACAAACCTTGCATGACTTGAAGAACAACCTTGCTAGACAAAGTGAAGTACGCTCGAACTTACACTTAAGAAGACTTTAAGAAGATAACCTTTCCCGGAGGGCAAAATACCTTGCTAGATTAAGTAAAAGCTTGTTGGGAGGCCTAAGTGTGCTCGGTATCCATACTTAGCCATTTTCAGAGAGGTTGAGAAGATTCCAATCTCCCTTATGTCTTTTCTTGTTATTTCTTCGACCCAAAATTCTCCCCCAAGATTGAAACACCTTCAGCTGTACCAAAACACCTCTAAGGTTACATACATTTATCCAAAATACACATCAAATTTAAAAATTAAATTACATATCATAATGAAAAATATTACAAGTTGGAATTCTGTCCCATGGATATTACAAAGTAAGCCTAAGCTAATAAACAATCTCATCTTCTTGAGCTAGAGGCTTCCATTTTTCTCTCCAACCTAATAGCTGCGACACTTTCTTAAAATATGAATAACTGACTGTGGTGAGGATGCTGAGAGGGAAAAGTCCATTTGATTATATCCTCTAGATCCTCCACATGCAGGAATTCCAAATCAGTATCTTCCTTGATGATGCCCAAGGCCAGTACATCAGAGTTTCTGAGAATGAATGATTAATCTTTTTCTTCATAGACAATACTAGCAATCCTTCCATTTCTCTGTACTTCGTGATTGGGCCTTGTCATCTGCCGCCTCATGCTTATGCTTTGTTTCATATTGGCCAGAGGATTGTGGTGCTTTGTCTTCTTGTTGTAAGAAGCTTAAGTTAGTCTTATATCCATCATCTTACTCTGCCTTTTCCTCCTATCAAAATCAGAGAGTTCTAACTTCCTCTTCTTGCTTAGCATGGGGAACCCTCTCCTGACTTGATCCCTGAGATGTTTAGATAGTTCGTTTTGTTGTCTGCATGCAAATCTTTGCCCGTTATGATATTCACACAAGCTCAAGGTTGCCATCAGCCAATTGCTCCTTCTTGAAATCTAAAAAGTCATCTTTGAATACAATCTCCCTTAAATCACCACTGCTCGTCACCACTTTCAAGGATTAAGTATTAGCATCAAATAGCAGCCTCTTTGGTAGGTCCACTTTAGAAGGTGGCCTTTGTTGTCGTTGTTGAGAGGCTTTAGTGGTGGGGATTGGGACACTTACAGCTGAGGGCCTAGAAGTAGTTTTCTTCTTAGGTACATGGGCCCTCACATGCCTATATTTCTTTTCAAACAAATCAACAATCTTCTCCTTAGGCAGCAAAATCAACTACAAATAGTTTTCACCCTCTTTTGCAATAGTGGTAATCATCCCCGTTAACTCATCATTAGTTGGAACTGCATGGACAAACCTTTGTGTTGTTGCTATTTGTTCACCACTGGGCCCACATTGGAATTTCAATAGTTTTCTCTGTTCAGCTTCAAGTTTTACCCATTCATCCTTCTTTTTATAGAATAGTTCCTTCAATTGGATTTTGCCAAGGTTATCAAATAAACCTTCAGCCATTCCTTTACTAAGCATCAATCCTTTTAGGGTCTTGATCTGGTTTTCATCTTCCCATGGTTTAATATTCTCTATTGGTTTCTCCTTCACAGTCACAAGAGGAACCTTAGATGATGGGGGCTTGTCCTGATGAAATTTGGACTTTTCAGCCTCATACATGGACAATTTATCTAATATGCTCAAATCTTTTGTTTCATTTCCTTTGCCTATAGCCTCCATTAATCTATCAAACATAATAATTTGTTCATTTTCCCACAGCTTCTTCTTCTCCTTCATCTCCTTCTCAGCCAGAGTAACAACTCTTTATTCCTTTGTGGTTCTTTCAAAATTATGTTATCTTGAGAATCTTTTGAAATGTGTTTCAACTTGTTCGTTTGAGAGACTGTCCACAATTTCAATAGATATCCCATGGTCAATTAAATACTTGCACTTTCCACCATATTTGTTGAATAATATTTCAAGTTTTTCCTTCTGATTGGTTTCCCTTTTCATCCTCTCCAACTCATCCCCTTTTTCAGCTTCAACAGTTGTAATATATGCATTCTCCAACTCATCAAACTTTATATGGATCACTTGTTTACAGAGTAGTGATGTATTCTCAAAAGAGCTCTAAATTTATGAGAGTCTCTATTCTTCCTCTCCAACCTCTTCTTTATATCTTCCACTTCTCAATCCAACAACTCCTGCAGCTTCTCATCTGACATTGGAGCCAGGGTATCAAACTTATATCCATGATTAATGAGACTTAGGATCATTGGATTTTTCATTTTAGCATTATCCATCATATTCTGTATATTCTCCCTATGCTCATCAGTCATCTCAACATTAGGGGAATCAACAGTGTCATCATGATCATCAGAAAAATCATCAAGAGCCTCTATTCTTGGTTAATACACTTCAGGCTCAACATGTACATTATCAGGTACAATAGTTTGTATATGAACAACCTCAACAGGACTTTCATTTGGACTTTCCACAATGTATTCAGTCTTTTCAGACTTGTCTTCCCTCTTACTCCTTCTCACATAGACTTTTCCATACTTTCCCTAGTTCTTAGGATCCCATTCTTCTAAATGTTTCTTCAAGTCATTCTCTGCTTCTTTAATCCAGGATTTAGAAACAATTCGAGTTACAAAAACTCCAGCTTCATCAGGAACCATTTCTCTTTCATCATTCTTCATTTCTTGTTCAGTTTCGGCTTGTTTGAGATTAAAAATGACCAGGGCCAATAACTTGAAACTCCCCTTCTTCATTCAAAGTCTTGTTAATCTCAGCCTCCTCCAACAAAAATCCTTGTTGTTCAATCTCCTTGTCAGTCAAGGATCTTGTTAATCTTTCTCTCTATACAATCTCATCGAAAATACTATCATGCCTTTTGGCAGCTTGTTCAGCAGTTTCATCAACATACCAGATATCATCAATAGATTTTGTTGTTTGAGTTTTCAGGGGTTGCAATTTATCGTCATTTTCAGCAACTAATTTCCCCTTTGCTTTCCTTCTTTCCTCCTCATCAGTTTCCCTCGCCGCATCTGGTTCACTGGGAAAGTTTTCAACTTCATCAATCAAATCCTCCATCTACTGATCAATACCACCATCCTTCTTCGACTTACAGGTTATATCATCATTGTTTTCTTCAGTTAAAACAACCTCCTCAGTTTCACCTCCTTCCTCCATTATTACATCAGTGTGTGGCTCAGTAGCTATAGCATCAGTTGCTATAGATTCTGTCAATACATTGTCAGTGTCAGCCACATTAATTTCATTATCAGCCTCCTTCTCCATCTCCTTCTCTCTCTCCTCAGTCACATTTTATTGAAACACAGATTTGTCAACATCATAGTCTTGTTCACCTCCATTAGACTCATCACCATCATAACCACATTCATCATCTCTCACCTCTTAACTCTCTTCACCACTACTTCCATATGTGTCACATAGAATTTACAAAATCTATTCCTCCACGACAGACTCATCCTCCCTCACCTCATTGACCACAGGTGGATTCTCCCCCTGTTTTGGTACAGCTGAGTTCTTCTCAACCTCAGCCTCCAGGGTTTGAATCCTCTGATTTGCCTGTGCTAATAGGGATTCCAACTCAGAATTCCTCTTTCTCAACTCCTCATTCTCTCTCCTTAAATAAACATTTTGGATCACCTCGTTCATATATCATCCAAATAAATGGGCACCAGGGGAAGGGGATTTGAAAGGATTATCTGAGAACGGGTCATGGATATTGGTTTGGGGTTGGATAGGTTCATGAGGTGAGATTTCAAAAATGTTTGTGATGGTTAAGGGTAATGGATTTGGGTTTTGGATTAAAGGTAAAGATGTGCGAGTGTGGATAATTTCAAAGGTTGGGTTAATGGGTTGGTCATCTATTTGTGAGTGGGTTGGGGATTGATAGTGTGTGTTAGGCAGGTTTATTAGGTGAGCTGGGACATATTGAGGTATGTAAGATTCATGGGTAGGCTGGTCTTGGGTTTGGATTATAGGTTGGTTTAGGATTTAGGTTTGAGGTGGGCTGGGAGTTTTGGTTATAGGTAGGTTTTGGTCGTGGATATTTGTTGGTGGGGATGGAATATATGGTTCATCGTGTTGGTGTTGGGGTGGGCTTTGGGTTTGGGGTGGTGATGGGGTTTGGTTTAAGGGTTGGTTGTGGGGCGAGGTTGGTGGTGTAGCAATAGGTTGGTCTTGGTTCTCCCCCTGATCCACTACATGTATTTCTTCCACAATCACATTATCATCACCTTCTCCACCATCCATACCATCATCTATATCACTTTCACTCTCCTCCTCAGAACTCACATCTGGAACAGGCATTATATCCAAGTTGTTATCCAACAGCCAAGGAAAACTATCAAACTCAACTTCAGGATTGAAGTTGCTTTTGGATGACAATTTTGCTATCCTCTTGTATACATTAGGATCTTGCAATAGGTGTGTTGTGCCAATGGTTGGCAAATCAGGTAACACCCGACTGAAGATGATATGAAGAAATCTTGGATAAACCAAGCATTTGTCTTTATCATTCTTCCTCAAATTAGATGTCAGGCCTTCAAATATCATGAGAGAGAAGTTAAATGGCTATCTGAAGACAACAGCCACTGTCGCATTAGCGAGATCACGACTCATCAAAGTCCATGATCCTTTCCTGGGTCCAAACCCTTGCACAATATGGTATATCAAGAAACGGTACAGATTGGGAAACATTCCCTTTTTAAACTGTCCATCGTGGACGTCCCCTTGATAACCCATAGTCTCCTGGAATATCTTCAATAACCGATCAGTGGAGAAATGGCTTGGGTTTTCAGCATTATCTTGTAACTACAGACTCGCCCGTATCAAATTTTCAGTTATAATAATCTCTTGTCGTGCCACGGTAGCCTCAATCCGCCTACCACCTGCATCTTCAATTACTTGTGCAGAGTGCCAGAAATGGAGTTGATGATTCCTGTATATGACGGCGGTCTCTGTCAGTGAAAATCTTATATTTTAGAGTTGTAGCCACCGTATCATATTTTCAACCGGTCGGTTATCATCAGTTACTTGAAGCAACGCGCACATATTATGTTTCTTTTCAAATTTATACGCCACCATAGCTGTACATACACAAACAAAAACACATTCAATGTAAAAATTAGTCATAAAGTTCACAACTTTGATATGTTTTAGGTTAAAATTTGAAGAAGAGATGAAAGAATTTATTTAAGAACCTGTTCTTCGACAAATTGTAAACCTACACATAAAACAGAGAAATTAGTGAAGATGAAATTAAATGTTTAAATTCACATAATCTGTGTCGGAAAACATTCAATTAAATGCTTACCAAGTTGGATTAAGTGGGCTGGTAAATTTATGCTAGGAATTTTGAGAGACGATTGAACTTCTGGGTATGACCAAACGGCAATAATGTACAAGTGGAAGGAGGGAGAAAAAGTGAAATGTAAATTTTTTCTAACTCCCCATTTTATAGTATATTCTTTGTATTTTGAAAGTGGGTTTTAAAAGAATTTTGTCTTTTAGTGTGAGACAACTGTCAAACACTCTCAGATAAAATATCTTTCTCTTTTAAAACCTTGCTCGATAAAGCACATTTTGCAAACCTCGCTCGATAAGGTTCATTTTTCAAAGTTTGCTCGTCCCAGAATTTGTTCAAATATTATAAATTAATTAAAAATATAACTAAGTGGATAAAGCAAAGGAAGCTTACTCGAATATACAAGATTGCTCGAGAAATAAATCACAAGACAAATAATAAAGTATAAAACATCAAATAGGCAACCTAGCTTGGAATCGATAAAGAATACAATAATAATAACTTAGAAATATTTCTAATTGTCAACCTTGCTCGAATATCAGAAAATTCACAAACCTTACTCGAAATTACTTAGAAAAGTTACTCTAAAGTCAAAGTATGCTCGAAACGACTTTTAAGAGTACAAAGTGTGGTAGAGAAGACTTGTTATCCTTTGATAAACAAGTGTGTTCTAAGCATAAAGTGTGCTCGAAAAGTAAAGTTTGCTAGATATTTTCTGAAATTAACAAGTATGCTTGGAGAAAACTTGAAGTGGTTTACCAATTGACAAGTGTGCTCGAAGCATGAAGTTTGCTGGGAATAGAAAGTTCGCCTGAAAACACTTGTAATTTTAGAAAATAACCTTCAGACTATAAAGTATGCTAGACAAATACATATTTCAACTAAACATTTAAGTTTACTCGAAACAGATATGTAAAGTATATTTACACATGTATCACATAATCATTAAGTATGCTAGATAATAACAACTTTCTAAACATCCAAGTTTACTCGAAAGCATAAAATCATCAAAGTCTACTCGATAACACATGAATAATTCATTTAAGTACAAATAATCATCAAGCTTGCTCGAATGAGTTAATCAGTCAAACAAAACACTTAAGTTTGCTAGAAAGTTCAAAAATCGTCAAAGCTTGCTGGAAACACCATAATCATAACATGTATCACATAATTATCAAGTGTGCTTGACAAAAACCAACTTTCTAAACAACCAAGTTTACTCGAAAGTAAATAATTATCAAAGTGTACTCGATAATACATGAATAGTTCTTTTAAGTACAAATCAACAAGTATGCTCGAAAACGATGAACTTCAGACAAAACATCTAAGTTTACTTGAAAGGTTGAAAATCATCAAACCTTACTCGAAAGTACATATTCAAACATATTAAAGGTAAAATGCAACTCTTTTTAACTTAAACCACATTTCAAACAGTTTTATCATTAAATATCATGGTTTAAGAGCAAATGGTGCTTAATGAGATCAAATTTCAGTCTTATATCCTTCCAAAATATTTTCTTTTCTCTTGTGAAAAGATCTCAACATGGGATCATATTGATTAAGTCATCTCTCAATACTTCATTTTCAGCATTATTGTGACAGCTTAGGCAGGTTAATAGCAGGTCTAGACTTAGCATGAATTTCATTGCCTTGGTGATATGATAAAGGATCAATTATTTTGCATAAATCAGAAATTTATAACACTTATTGTGCTATGATGTCCCATATCTCTTCTCAAAGCTTATTTGGCTTTCCCCATATCACCCCGAATTGACTCCGACCCCCTGATATTTGGTCAAAAGATTTTTCATGACAATACATTTAAATTTATTGGATTTTTCTTTTCAAAACTTCAAACACATGTGAGGTTGAATATTGGACTTACTTGTCACGCAGTTCGGACTTACAGGCCTTTCATTCGAGACATAACAAGACTTACTTTTATGCCCCTATCTCTGTAGTTCTATAATTAACCCTCATGCTTGGATTTTCTTTCAAAATTTGTGAACATATATCAACTTTTGGTTGAATAAAGATAAAAACTTTGTTCACATTTGTTCTTTGTCATGTTCATAAGATGATTCATTTTTGGTGACCAAATACCAATAGGCTCGTGTATGACTGAGTATTCACTTTTCTGCCTTTTATTCGGACAGATTTATCTTGAAACATGCATATTCAACAATGTATCTCTACATTAAGCTTAGCATTTTTATTATGTTTATCTCACCTCAGTTTTTACACATCATGGAAAGCAACCATATATATCAATGACTACACTAATTGCCTTTTTAGCCTATTAAATCCATATGATTGGCAAAAGTAATCAAAGTACTATCATTTCCCAAAAGGTTGGATCAATTTTCACCTAAAACCTTTTTGAGCTTCTACAAAACTTTTAAATGAATAGTCTTATCATATCTCTGCACCATAACAACTTGTTCAGTTTTTATCAAAAAAATATTTTTCTTGGAAAACTTCTTTTGCAAGATATTCATTTGAGCATACAAGTTTGACATAAAAACTCATTTTTGACTCAAGAAAATTGCAACATAATTAAGAATAATCAGATCATTAATGACACAATCAAAACAAGCACACTTCACTTAAGGTACATCCAAGACTGATTATGCAAAGTCTATCCTATCATAATCACATCATCATTTTCAGATTATCCACATAATCAAAACATCAGTTAAGCACATAGATTCATCATTTCATATCATTTGCAAACAAACTCATCTTGATGCCACACACATAATTACTAAAATCAACCATAAGCATCATAGACACTTAGGTCACAAAGATTGTCATTCAAGCATACAGATTTCATCAATCACATATTTAATCACACAATTATCATTCAAGTACATCAATACAAACACAACTCACTCATCAAGACCATAAAGATAATCAGTTAGCACAGTAAGCACACATCATCAATCAGACCTCATCAGAGTTGATCATTCCCAAAGCTTTCAAGAGAAAGTGGAATCTGGTTTTATCAAGTGGTTTGGTGAATAGGTCATGTTAATGCACGGTTTTACGTCTTGAGTCTTTGTAATTATTGTTAACGTTTTTCTTTTATATTTAATGTAATAATTAATTTAATTATTATCTAGTTCGTTAGATGTATGGTCTAGTTCGCTAGGGGATGTTAGCGAACTAAGACTTAAGCTTATTCCCTCCTGATTCGTTAGGGGATGTTAACGAATCAGGGGGTGTTTCGTCACATTAATGTATGTAACGAAGTAGCGTCTGGTTCGCTAGGGGATGTTAGCGAACCAGACCTATCTTCTATATATAATGAACACTGTTCACGTTTAATTTAAGTTTTGAGAAGTTAATTAACGAAACGCTGTCCCGGTTCTCTCTCAATCTTCATCCTAACATTATACGGATACTAATATATACATACTGATAATATATACACCTATAACACTGAATCGAAGTTAATTATGAGCTAGATCTATAGTTAATGTATCAATCGGTTTAACACAGATCCGAGATCTGTTAATTGTTATTAGATTGATAAACTAATCGGGTTCCAACAAGTGGTATCAGAGCCGTTGGGGCTCAATTACACTAGATTTGGTGTTAATTAGTTTTTGATATTGTTAATATTCTGTTTGAGTGAATTTGAATCAATTTTGAGTTGAATTGATTGAATTATGGACGAATTGGATTGAATCCAAGTTGGTTAAAGTATTGGAATGGTTTTGTGAATTGGAATTGAGTTTTGGATTGGTTTTGAGTGGATTGGTATCGGTTTTGGTTTAAGGCCGAAACAGGTTTTGTATTTTGGTATAATCGAGTTGGTTATAGGAGGAAATTGATTACGAGGTTAGATGTATTGGATTCACGATTGTGTTACGAGTATTTTGGTAGGTAACTTGTATGATTTGATTTAGTATCGAGTTTGTATTACAAATTTTATGTTTCTAGGTTTCTGGGTTGATGTTCATCATTTCCAGATTTCTGGAAATTCTCGTTGAAGATTTGATGATTCAAAGATGAATATGATTCACTCTGTTGATTCGCTATCATGTTCACTTTGATTCATTCATTAAGTTTGTTAATTCGTTATCTATTTCAAGTGCTTCGCTAGCCAGTTCGCTATAATAGTTGATTCGTGTGATCTGATTCGTTATTTGGGATTAACTGATTCGTGTGACATGTGTCCACTTTGGGATTTGTGTCATAACAACCTTTGCCACGTGGTAAAAGGTGTTAGAGTTTTTACAAACGGTTGTAACAACCTGATTCATTATAGTTGATTCGTTAATCAACTGTAGCTTGTTCGTTATCTCATTTCACTAAGTTTTCCTTAGTGATTCGTTACTGATTATCCTCTAATTCGCTAAGCTGATTCTTATGATTCGCTTAGTTAACTCGTTAGTTTGACTTTCTGATTCGTTACTTTGATTCGCTAAACTCAATTGTGATTCGTTGTCTGATCAATCTAAACTTCGTTAAAATTTGATTCGTTATTCTACTGTTCACAGCTCGCTACAACTGTTTACAGTTCGTTAATATTATTCGTTGTTTGATTTGTTACACCTTTGAATTTTTGAAACTTGTCAAAGATGGCTGGTATGTATGCATTGGCGTCTCAAAACATGTTGATGCAACAAATGTTGCAACTTGATACCGAGATAGGTTCACATTCGAAATGTCCAAGGTTAATGAAATTCAGTGACTTTTCCAAGTGGGAACCTCGGTTTCGTGCTCATTTAGGATTAGTTCATCCTGATTGTTCATACTGTTTAGATGAAGTCTATACCGTTCCTATGATTGGAGATGAGACTATTGGTTTTACACCAAAAGCTATCTCACTGTATTCTGTTGAAGAAAAGAAAGCATTAGAGATAGAAACAAAATCTTATTCTACTTTAACTATGGCTTTTCCTGAGAATATTTTTCACCAAGTGGGTAGTATAAAAATATGTGCTTCTTTGTTTCAACATATTCGAATGAGAAGTATGGGTAACACGGCTAAAAGCAAAAAGGAGATGCTCAAGTTTCAATTCAGAAACTTTAATTTATTGAAAGGTGAGACGGTTGAAGAAATTACAACTAGATTCAATCACTTGATTGCTGAAATGGACAAGATGAAATTAGATGTCTCTGAGAGGGATAAAATTGACACTATTAAGAGTGTACTTCCAAGTTCTTATTCCACATTCTTAATGGTTCTCAAGGAAAATAATTATTTCTTGAATGAAGATTTGACTGCAATTGAATTCTTACAAAAGATTGAAGCCAGAGAATATGATCTTAAATGTCAGAAATCTTCAAAGGAAAGTCAAGATCCTTCTTTCTATGGTGGTAGTATGCCTCTTAGTTCAACCTTCTCTCCACTGACTGCTTTTCTTACTCAAGCTGCAAGTGAGAATGCAACTACATTGTATAGTGATCCACGAGCCTGTTTTTATACATCTGGAAGTACTGGATCTTCTGGTATTTCTAGATCAACTGGAGTATCGGGAAATTCACCCAATACAAGTCAATACTCAGCATCTTCAAATGTCAACATGAAAGAAGTTGAACAAAACTTTTCTTTTCTATCTGCTTTCATGACTTCGTATGAAAATCTGGTTAGTAGAAAAATTGCCACTAGTGATTTAACTGATGAAGACTATGATCAGATTGACCCAGATGACTTAGAAATCATGGATTTAAAATGGAATATGGCAATGATTGTTCGAAAGGTGAAAAGATTCATGCAAAGAACTGGAAAAGATCTTCCCGCTCTAAATAAGAAGTTGGGATTTGACAAGTTGAAAGTGAAATGTTACAATTGTCAAGAATTCGGTCATTTTGCAAAAGAATGTGACAAGCCGAAAAAGGAGTATACTGGTCCTCATGGTCAAAATTCAAATTCTTCAACACCACGAGGTAATGATGCTGAAAAGAAACCATCAAGTTCCGGGTCACAAGCAATGTTAGCTAATGGAGATGATTGGTCACAACGACTATTGTGTAATGATACTCTAGCAAATCTGGCAATGATTGGACTTACTAAAAATATTCAAGAGGATAGTGGAAGTGAGCTGTCTTCGGATAATGATTCTGGATCTGAGTCTGATGATTCAAGTAAAGATCTTCAAATCAATTTTGCTTGTATGGCGAAAATAAGTGATTCTTCCACATCTGCCTGTACGGCCAAGCAAAATGAGGTTAGTAAATCTGCTTCTAAGGTGTCATGTGTTGATTGTGATTATAATAAATCAAAAATTGATTCATTAAAACTCCAAAATGATAATTTGCTAAAAGAGATTGTGTCCTTAAAAGATACTTATAGGCAATCCTTGATTTCTCAAATAAATTCAAGAGAGAAAATTGAGGCTTTAACTATAAGTAATCATGATCTTAAAGCTGAGTTATCTATGAAAATGACAATTAATGATCAAAAGTTTCAAGAAATTTTGAAACACCGTTCAAAGATAACCGAGCTTGAAAATAAGGTTCTTGAGTTAAAGAATAAATTGGGTAAATTTCGAAATTCATCTTTTCTGTTAAATGAAATTATTGAAGTTTCTGGAAAACAAAAAGATTCAAAGAAAGGTATAGTAAGTTTGAAACTGTGAAAACCCAATTTGATTCTCAGAAACCTCATGTTCAAAGCAACAAAGTTTTTGATGAAAATGTTGGAAAAGTTATCATTGAGGATGTGTTTGTTGGGTTTTAACAAGATTATCAAAGTGATAAAATCCTTATTTTTACCAAAAACGCAGCGGATATAAGTTTTAAATCTTGTTAGTTTTAGTGTATAGAACCAATTCAATACATGCAAAACCCAAACCCGGATCCAAATACGAATTACACACTATCAAACACATGCATGTCACTATAAGTTCATGCATGTTAAACTACCTTTCAAGTAACCAAAGAAGTGTGAAAAGGATGATGATTGAAAGGCAAGAACTTGAATTTGGAAGCTCCTCAAGCTAGTACACCCCAAGCTCCAACAAGACACCACTTCTAGCTAGGATTTGAACACTTGATAACCCTTTCTTCCTTGCCTTTCTTCCTTGGCCGAAAATCCAAGAAGAAAAGAGAAGAGAGAAACCTTTGTTACTTGTGTATAATTAATTATGTGTTATGAAAGAAGGAAAGAGAAAGACTTGGTTTTATTCAAAAGCATCTTTCTCTCCACCAATGATATCAATTGCATGTCTCCACTACATCAACTTTAATAATAAAATAATATCAAGTGTAAGAGATTCCTTTACATTATTAATATTATTAATTTTGTTTTATAACATAAATATATATCCATATATATTTTTATAAGATATAGCAAAACTTATTACATGTTGGGTGACATGCTTAGTAACCATTATTCACATATTGTTATTTAACCAACTTAATTAACAACATGTAATGTTCTCTCATAAAACATAAATCATCCATATGATTTGTTTATTACACAAGTACATTTTTATTTAGAAACCCTTTTCCAAATAACTCAAGTGTCAATATTCATTTACTTATGATCATATCATACATAAACAAATATTCTCGGTGTTTGTCTCGCTTGTTATTGGATATGACCCGACTTGGATCAATACGTACTAGCCACATCAACTCTAATATGTGTCTTGGGCAGATCAATTCCAACAATCTCCCACTTGCACAAGATACATAGAAGATTGATGCAAGTAGCAAATACCGCCTAACTACGGTTTACTACCCCTAATACGCATGACGAAGTTCCATTCAATAACATCATCCCTTTCAAGTCCTGTACTTGAAAATGATTTAGGTGAAACTATCATTTATCCTTTTGCCACAAATGTCATGTTAAATCTAGAGACACAAAGTGATCATTCTCTGTTGATTTAACTTGTCAGGCCTTAGACATTTAACTCTCAACGAATAAGAGGGACAAATCCCATATTGACTACATACGTCTCTCACTCTCACCTTGTACTATACTTGAGCTTAGCCTTATGTACTGACATATTTCAGAGCAGCGAAGAACTAAGTCAAATCATAATAGTCGATGAATATCAAGACCCAATATGTATCTCAGGTCGGAGGATACTATGAAGTTATCCTTTACTCAAGTTTACTTATGATCACAAATCCCAAGGATTCCATGCAGTAAAATTGAGAGCGGGTCAGTCCAATATTTATCCCATAAATATCTATGAACCTTGGCAGCAACCCTTTGCTATATTCATACCTCATGAATATCTACCAATCCAAGTTCATAATAGTCTTACTTTCACATTTGTTCCCACAAATATGAACGACTACGGACGTTTAGAATAATTCAAATTATTCACGGATTTAAACATACTAAAATGGAACATAACTCAAGAACATGACCATAACCAAAACCATATGATTGAGTTAAAATAAAATTTTTCCAATATCCAAATACAAATTTTGATCAAATCCAATCATTAGAATATCGAAGTCCTAAGGCGCAAGTATGACCCTCATGCTTCGGCCTTTCAAGGAGTTTCGTGAGTGGGTCCGCAATGTTTTGATCAGTGTGAACTTTGCAAATACATATCTTTCCCTTTTCAACTTCATCCCTTATGTAGTTGAATCTCCGCTCAATGTGACTAGTCTTTTGATGTGCGCGGGGTTCCTTGATTTGAGCAATCGCACCCTCGTTGTCACAAAAGTTTTCTAGAGGGTCCTGAATGGTACGGACTACCCCTAGATCGGTAATGAACTTTCTAATCCATGCAGCTTCTTGAGCTACCAATGAGGCGGCGATGTATTCTGATTCAGTGGTGGATAAGGCTACCACATCTTGTTTTGCACTCTTCCATGAGACAGCACCACCATTGAGAACGAAAACATATCCCGATTGTGATCGAGAATCATCTCGATCAGTTTGGAAACTCGCATCAGTGTAACCCTTTACAACGAGTTCCTCCTCACTAGAGCCATATATTAGAAACATATCCTTAGTCCTTCTAAGGTATTTCAATATGCACTTAACAGCCATCCAATGGCTAGTTCCCGGATTTTGTTGGTATCGACTTGTCATGCTCAAGGCGCATGACACATCCGGTCTAGTGCAAATCATGGCATACATGATGGATCCTATAGCAGATGCATATGGGATACCACTCATTTTGTCTTGCTCATCCTTTGAGCTTGGACATTGAGAAGCACTCAACATCGTTCCTCTTTGAATAGGTACCAAACCTTTCTTAGAGTTTTCCATCTTGAACCTTTTCAAGATCTTGTCTATGTATGCACTTTGATTCAAACCTATCAACCGCCTTGATCTATCCCTATAGATCCTTATTCCCAGAATATAGGCGGCTTCACCAAGATCCTTAATGGAAAAACAGCTTCCAAGCCAGGCTTTTACACCTTCCAAGGTTGGAATGTCATTTCCAAACAGTAATATGTCATCGACATATAATACCAGAAAGGTTATGATGCTCTCACTAGCTTTCTTATACACACAAGCTTCATCAGCGTTTTTGATGAATCCAAATTTCTTAACTTCATCATCAAAACGGTGATTCCAACTTCTAGATGCTTGTTTCAATCCATAGATTGATTTCTTCAACTTGCATACTTTGTTAGGATGTTTTGGATCGACAAAACCTTCAGGCTGAACCATATAAACATCTTCATTAAGATGCCCATTTAGAAAAAGCAGTTTTGACATCCATTTGCCATATCTCATAGTCATAATATGCGGCTATGGCAAATAGTATCCTAATAGACTTTAGCATCGCCACGGGCGAGAAAGTTTCATCATAATCAACCCCTTGAGTTTGAGTGAAACCCTTTGCTACAAGTCTAGCTTTATAAGTATCCAAGTTTCCATGCATATCAGTTTTCTTCTTGAAAACCCACTTATTTCCGACGAGTTTGGAATTTAGAGGTGGAGCAACCAAGTCCCATACTTGATTGTCATGCATGGATTGCATCTCAACATTCATGGCTTCTAGCCATTCGTCACAATCAGATTGCGACATTGCATCTCGGTATGTGGTGGGTTCATCTGAATCTACCACGTAGCATCCATCCATGAAAAATCCATATCTCTCAGGTGGGGTGCTAACTCTACCAGATTTGCGAATGTTTTGTGTGTTTTGATCAACCATTTGATCATCCTCAACAACCTCTTGTTGATTGCTAGTGTCAACCAAACGTGTATCAGCTTGTAGTTCTCGATCCTCTTCGAGTTCTACAGTTCTATCAGTTCCTTCCATAAGGAACCTTCTTTCCAAGAACTTAGCCTTTCGAGCTATAAACACTTTATGCTCGCTTGGATTGTAGAAATAATATCCCATCGAATCCGTGGGATATCCTACAAATATACACTTAGTGGATCGACATTCAAACTTGTCAGGGGTGTAGATCTTAACATAAGCCTCACAACCCCATACCTTTAAATATGAAAATTTTGGAGCCTTTCCATGCCATATTTCAAAAGGTGTCCTATCCACTTTCTTGGTTGGTGCCATATTTAAAATACGGGCAGCGGAGATCACAGCGAAACCCCAAAATGATAGAGGTAATGAGCTTCTAGCCATCATGGATCGAACCATGTCCAATAAAGTTCGATTCCTCCTCTCGAACACACCATTATGTTGTGGTGTTCCAGGTGGAGTAAGTTGTGAGACAATCCCACAACTCCTAAGATGTTCTAGAAACGCATCATTGAGGTATTCACCTCCTCTATCAGAACGTAGTACTTTGATTGTTTTGTTGAGTTGATTTTGTACTTCATTTTGGAAGACTTTGAACATTTCAAAGGCCTCATTTTTGTGTCTTAACAAGAACACATACCCATAGCGACTATAATCATCGGTAAAGGTAATGAAGTATCTTTCACCATTTCTTGTCATTGTCCTAAAAGGTCCACATACATCCGAATGTATGATACCTAATAAGTTTTTCGCCCTCTCATTTGTTCCATTAAAGGGCTCTTTGGTCATCTTTCCCAATAAAAAAGATTCACATTCATCAAATGAATCAACATTTGATTTCAAAAGACCATTCTTTCGAAGTGTATGAATACGATTCTTGTTTATGTGACCAAGACGACAATGCCAAAGAAAAGTATTACTCAAATCCATTTTGAGTCTTTTGGTGTTAGCTTGGTACAACGAGTTATCAATGTATGAGTCATCATGAATTAATTCATAAATGCCATTAAACGGCATCGCTTTAAAATAAAAGACATTATCCATGAAAACATAAATACCATTATCAACAAACTTAAAGTCATAACCAGATTGTCTTAATACAGAAACAGAGATAATATTCCTAGTCAAACTAGGGGAATATAAAATGTTTTTCAAAATAATTTCCAAACCATTTGGAAGTTTTAAATTATAATCTCCTCGGGCTTGGACGTCAACCTTTGCTCCATTGCCCATGAAAAGACTTATATCTCCTTTCTTCACTTCATTTCTTCTTTTGAACCCCTGCAATGAATTGCATATATGAGTTCCACATCAGGTATCCAATACCCATGTGTTAGAAGAAATATTATTAAGATCAATTGTAACATCCTAAAATTTTTATATTGATAAATAAAAGAAAGTTATGTTTAGTAATTTCACGTTTTAGTTATTTAATGTCGAGTAAGGAACGGGTCTTGGGCTTAGTTATTTTATGAACTCGGCCTGTCTCGACCCGTAGGAAGCCAACCCGAGCCTAACCAAACCCGTAGTATATAAACGAAAGTTCTTGACACTTCCACCATTTTTCACCATCTTCCTTCACTTACACCCACCCAAACACTCTCATTTCTAGAGAGAGAAGCTAGAGAGAGAAAGTTCTCAAATCACAAATCCGAGTCCACAATCTTGTTCCTAATCGTTTTTGGTAAGTCCCTCTCGAAAATCATCCGTTTTCATAACCATTTTCGACCTCAAATCGAGCAAAAACTCCCATTTTCGTAACTTGAGTCTTCGGGTCAAAAACCGCCTTGTTTTGGTGTCAAAATGCAAGCTTTTGTGTTTAAAAGTACTAGGAATCGATAGCCCTTTCAATCCCGAGCATTTCCATGTCAAAAACTTCGATTTTGGGTCAAAAATCTGGAAAATCTGGAAAACCCGTGGGTTTCTCCGTCGCCCAGCTTGAAGGAGTCGAATCAGACTCATTCGATCGAACCAGTCGATCGAATCAGTCCATTCGATCGAATGCGTAGATCGAACAAGTCCAGTCGACCGAATAGGGAAGCAACCGAGTGGTCTCCAACTCATTCGATCGAATGAGTTTTGTATTCGATCGAATGAGTGTTGTATTCGATCGAACGTGTTCCTGTTTGATCGAACGTGTTCCTATTCGATCGAACGTGTTCCTATTCGATCGAACGTGTTCCTATTCGATCGAATCAAGCCAGAACCAAGCTGTTTCCAACTTCGCCTAAGGTTTAACTTCGCCTGAAGCGAAGTTCGTCTATAAAATAAATTAAAAACCTAATGGAAAATGTGTTAAGGCAGTTATCGAAAATAAAATTTTTCCAAGCTGACCTGGCAGCTTAACCCCAGCCAGGGGCTCTGCCCCTTGGACCCCGCTAGGGGCTGCCGCCCCTAGAACCCCGCTGCCAGGGGCGCTGCCCCCGGACCCCCGTTCGTTGTGGGTCATATATAGATAGAAATACAAACGAGTAGCAGTAGTTAATTGATATGTGTAAATATTATACAGTTAGCCGAGCCCAGTTAAAGAAAGGAATTACGATCAACGGCGAGCGTAACAGGATCCAGGTGAGTTTCTAGCCCCATTTATGTGTTACGTCTTCGGGGCTGTGTGCATACTCAATATGTTTGTTAATACACTTATCCTAAGAGATAAGTGTATGCCTTATGTGAATAATGTGAAATGTATGAATGACGGCATGACGGTACGTGAACGATCTTCGGATATTGCACGTACTGTCAGGTTGTAACGCTAAGTTAAGGTATGTATGATATGTGTGCTTAGGGGTATGAACGTAAGAAAGTTAATAAAAGAAGGAAATAACGGATGTATGGTTGTATGGCAACGAAGAGGGAATCGAACCCTACTAATATTCGAAAACATGGGACCAGACCCTAATAATATCTGTGATGTTAGGGACCAGACCCTAATAATATCTGTGATGTTATGGACCAGACCCTCATAATATCTGTGATGATAGGGACCAGACCCTTATAATATCTGTGATGTTAGGGACCAGACCCTTATAATATCTGTGAGGTTATAGGGCGAAAGGCTCTTTAAAACGTATGATTATGAATGTAAAGAAAGTATGTAAGTAAGAAAGAAAGTATGTAAGTAAGAATGAAGGTATGAGTACTTATGTGTGAATGAAAGAAAGTTATGAGGTTAAGTACGTATGTATGTAACAAGGTATTGTATGGTAGTGTATGATTAACTAGAACTCACTCAGCGTAGCTGACTTTTAGTATGCACGCAGGTGAGTAGGATGAGACAGCTGGCTTGAGTGGAGGACACATGGCAGAAGACTAAGGCCTGGCATCTGAAGATCCGATATGTTTTATAAGTTATGTTTTGATTTTGAAAGACAAGAGGAATGTTTTAAGACATGAGTATGAATTGATATGTAATGTTTTATGAAAGTTTTATATTCCGCGTAAAGTTTTTAATTAACTCTGATATTTAGAACTGTGTTTATGAGTAAATCCAACACGAAAGTAGGGTTACCGGTTACGGGGCCTTACATCAATGTGAATCATGAAAGTTGTACCTGAGGTTTGCCCCGCATCCCTCTTAGCTTTCAACTCCTTGAGATAGGTCGGACAGTTTCTCATCCAATGACCTATCTCACCACAACCAAAGCACGGATCCTCAGCGCTAACCTTTAGCTTCTTTGGTTTTGGTTCCGCCTTTTCCTTTCCCTTGAACCCCTTCTTGACTTGCCCCTTGCCAACGGCAACCCTTGCCTTTGGTTCCGGGTGATGCCTTTTCTTTGAGCCACCCTCATTGATCGCAAGAACGGGTAAAAACTTTTTACCCATGCCGGCTTCGGCTGTCTTAAGCATTGTGTGAAGCTCACCAATGCTTTTGTCCCATCCGTTCATGTTGTAGTTCATGACGAATGTCTCAAACCTTTTAGTTAAGCTATTTAGGATCAAATCCGTGGCTAACTCTTTTGAGACGGGACAGTTAAGCCGTTCAAGCCGATCAATGTGGCTCTTCATCTTAAGTACATAAGATGAAACAGATTGGGTTTCTTCCATATGACATGCATGAAGCGCTCGAACCGTTTCGAATCGCTCAACCCGAGCTTGAGTAAGGAACATTTCCTTAAGCTGGGTAATCATGTAATATGCCCCATGATTCTCGAAATCCTTTTGGATCTCGGGAATCATTGTTCCCAACATGAGGCAAGAAACTTGCACCGAATCCTCATTGTATTTCAGCCAATCCGCATAGGCATCCAAGTTGTTGACATCGTGTTCATCGGGAATAGGATCGTCTAAAATATAAGACTTCTTTTCTTGCTTGAGAACAATTCTCAAGTTTCGATACCAATCCATGAAGTTGTTAAAGTTTAGACGATCCTTATCCAGAATGGATCTTAGTGATAGATTATGCACGTGTGGGATAATTGCGTTCGGTGCGTTGTTTGCGGCCATCTAAAAGAATTTTAACAAAGTTCAAATTAGTATTTTCGATATTAATAAAATTTTAATCTTTAATACCCTTTAATGTCTCCAAGACAATTATTGATTAAAATCTAGAACCCAACGTTTCATTCAAATAGTAGTTAGGTGACCTTTATCCTACTATTCAAATTAACAAGGTAGTCAACGTTTGACAATTGCAACCCTTTGCAACTTCTTGTTTTATGGGATCGGTTAAAAATCATATGTTTAGTTGGTATGTTAAATTCCATCAACACCTTTGAACGCCATGTTAAGGTGATCCGATAGTCATGGTTTCAAATCAAGTCGTCCTACTTATACACACGTGTGAGTTTACTCATACAAGTGGTTAGGTGATCCTAAAGCCAAAAGTACTTGTAAAATCACCTTAAGATCACAAGTTTTCTTAAAAGTGCTTAGGTGATCCTAACCCACTATCAAGTCTACAAGTGACTAAGTGTCGTATAAAAGGATGGTGTTTAACTTGTTTTTAAAAGGGATTTTATTTTTCTAAATTCTAGATTGGAAAACTATTTATTGTACCTTTCATTTGCATGCATTCAAATGTATGGTACTTAGTTGAAAAACCCATTTTCAAAATTCCTTTTAATAAAACCCATTTTATTATGAAATCATTAGCTATTAATAAAACCAATTTTTATTACCTAACGATTTCTAAGGAACCAATTTATGCTAGTTGATTTTAAGTTGTTAAGCAAACCATATTGCAAATAATAAGTAAATCAACCATGCAAGCATAAAATATACACAACCACAAGTTCATAACCATAGCCTCCTAATGTTGACCACACTTGTTGACCGAAGACAAGTGTGTCAAAAAGTCTATCCTAAGGGACCCAAAAGAACATGCACTTGTGTCGGTGAACTCCCACTTGATTCCGCATCCATATGCTCCAAGTGTTTACTCCCGGTGTTGTGGTCTTCATCATTTTATTTGGGCTTCCATCCATGCATCTTTTTTTACAAAATATATCCTAATACATTTTTCTAGTAAAAGAAATACATCTAATCTACTTATTATTACAAGCCATATGAATGAATAAAAAGATTACAAACCCAAATAAATATTACAACCAAATCGAATGAACAAACAACCAACACAATCATTCAACCAAACACAAGGCCATGGCTAGGTTATGAACATCTATTACACATCCAAATATGCAATAATACAAGACCAAAATGGTTCCCCTTTTTGCCTCAAAACTTTCGGCCAAGCTTAAGCAAACCGAAAGTTTCGGGTTTTGTCCAAACAAACTAAACAATCATCCAAATGACTTGGTTTTTCAAGATTACCACATGCATGTAAAGTATAACCTTGAAAAACCATGGGGTAACCAAAACCCCTAAAATTTTCGGCCAAATGGTGAAACCCACCATAAAACCGAAAAATTTTGGGTCTAATGAAGCATGCATTCGTATAAGCGGCTCTTGATGCCATTGTTGGGTTTTAACAAGATTATCAAAGTGATAAAATCCTTATTTTTACCAAAAACGCAGCGGATATAAGTTTTAAATCTTGTTAGTTTTAGTGTATAGAACCAATTCAATACATGCAAAACCCAAACCTGGATCCAAATACGAATTACACACTATCAAACACATGCATGTCACTATAAGTTCATGCATGTTAAACTACCTTTCAAGTAACCAAAGAAGTGTGAAAAGGATGATGAATGAAAGGCAAGAACTTGAATTTGGAAGCTCCTCAAGCTAGTACACCCCAAGCTCCAACAAGACACCACTTCTAGCTAGGATTTGAACACTTGATAACCCTTTCTTCCTTGCCTTTCTTCCTTGGCCGAAAATCCAAGAAGAAAAGAGAAGAGAGAAACCTTTGTTACTTGTGTATAATTAATTATGTGTTATGAAAGAAAGAAAGAGAAAGACTTGGTTTTATTCAAAAGCATCTTTCTCTCCACCAATGATATCAATTGCATGTCTCCACTACCTCAACTTTAATAATAAAATAATATCAAGTGTAAGAGATTCCTTTACATTATTAATATTATTAATTTTGTTTTATAACATAAACATATATCCATATATATATTTATAAGATATAACAAAACTTATTACATGTTGGGTGACATGCTTAGTAACCATTATTCACATATTGTTATTTAACCAACTTAATTAACAACATGTAATGTTCTCTCATAAAACATAAATCATCCATATGATTTGTTTATTACACAAGTACATTTTTATTTAGAAACCCTTTTCCAAATAACTCAAGTGTCAATATTCATTTACTTATGATCATATCATACATAAACAAATATTCTCGGTGATTGTCTAGCTTGTTATTGGATATGACCCGACTTGGATCAATACGTACTAGCCACATCAACTCTAATATGTGTCTTGGGCAGATCAATTCCAACAGTGTTCGAACCTGAAATTATACACAAGAACAAGAACATTCCAAGTTCTAATCACAAACTTTGTGAACCTCATGAATTTGAGGAGGCTGTGTATGGTTCACACACAACTAAATTGAAACAAGATGCTCATGTTAATGTCAAACCAATGAAGGCTAAGAAACCAGAAAAACCCAAAATTTCTGAGGAGGCTGTGTCCTCATGAATTTGAGGAGGCTGTGTATGGTTCACACACAACTAAATTGAAACAAGATGCTCATGTTAATGTCAAACCAATGAAGGCTAAGAAACCAGAAAAACCCAAAATTTCTGATGAGGATTTGTTGCATTTTATAAATCCTAATGCACTTAAGCTGTCATCTGCTCGTGTGTTTAAGTTAAAGGGGATGGACACAATGTTCACTGAGAAAGACATTCCAATAAGTATCATTAAACCTGAACTGATTGAGAGTGTGTTTTACAATGAAACCTCCAAAGTTCGTGAACTTGAACGTCAATATGCTAAAGCAAAAACATCAGTTTCGTCTGATTCATTGACTAAAGCAAAACAAGTTTTAAAACAAGCTAAGAAAATTCAATTTGTGAAGTCAACTGGGACATATACGTTGAAAAGTTTTTCGAACTGTTCTAATTTAGAATTTTACTTGAAAAAGAAATCTGAATTATCTGATGATTTCGCTAAGAGCTTGACCAAAAATGTGAGTCATCAGACATCATCTGTGTCACATATTCCAACAAATTTTCAACATCATCATGTTGACATGCGAAGTTGTTTTCTTTGCGGTCAACAAGGTCATGTAGTAAGAAACTGTGGCCAGAAGAACTATCAGACTCTTCATCCTTTTATCAAGGACCATTTCAAACCGGTTCCAGTGGTAAAGGAGATTCTGAAACGACCAGTGTCGTGTGCTGATGATACTCATATTATGTTTTCGAACATACATCCTCGAAAAGTTGTTCATATGAATGAAACTCACGGTTCCGTTAAACCTAAGTTTATTCCTAATGAACCATTATGCAAAAATGTTAATTCAAATGTGGTTCAAGCTGCGTATCTAAGATGAAAGTCGAAGAAACATGTAACTTATTCTCAGGTTGCTGAACAACAATTGAATGCAACTAAGGTTAACTTTTCTCAAGAAAACCAAAAGGTGTCTAAGACTGAGGCATGGGCTGCCTTTTTGAACTAATCATTTTCTTTTGTGTGTAGGGTACATCCAAGACCATTTCTGGTGAAAACTGGATCATGGATAGTGGATGTTCTCGTCATATTACTGGAAATCTCAATCTCTTATCAAACGTGAGAAATATTCAAGGGGGTTATGTGGCGTTTGCTGGGAATTCTGGGGATATGATTACACAGGAAGGTGATGTTTCGAATGGGAATATTACACTTGAGAAAGTTAACATTTGTGATAAAATGGACCATAATTTATTGAGCGTGTCACAAATCTGTGATAAGCAATACACTACAGTATTTACAGCTAAAGAGTGTTTGATTCTGAAACCGGGTTATGCAATTCTCGATGACATGGTTGTCACGCGATCACCTCGATTAAATGTTATTTGTGTCTTGAATATGAATTCTAAAGTATCTACATCGATCGAAACGTGTTTTGTCTCGAAAGCAACTGAGAAAGAATCCGTACTTTGGCATCGAAGAATGGGTCACATACATGTTCGAAAGATGAATTATTTAATGGAAAACGACTTGGTAGAGGGGGTGTCGTTGAAGAATTTTAAGTTATCAGATCACTGTGTTTTGTAAAAGGGAAAACAGAAGAAGAAATCGCACCCATCTAAGTTATTGAATTCCATTGATACTCCACTTGAACGACTTCATATGGATTTGTTCGGTCCAATGAATCATGCGAGTATTTCTTGAGACTGGTATTGCCTAGTCGTGACTGATGATTATTCCATATACTCATGGGTCTTATTTATGAGTTCTAAAGATCAAACACCGGGTCTTGTTCAAAATCTAATCACTAAGATCGAATCACTTTACAAACTGAAAGTGAGGAGAATTCGAAGTGACAATGGTACTGAATTTAAAAATACTGTATTGGATTTCTTTTGGATTTCATCGAGAATATAGTGCTCCATATGTACCACAACAGAACGGTGTAGCTTAAAGGAAAAATAGAACGTTGATTGAAGCTGCTAGAACGATGCTTGCTGACTCAAAGCTTCCTGTCCAGTTTTGGAATGAGGCAGTGAATACGGCTTGTTATACCCTCAATCGAGTTCTAACTGTTAAACGACTCAAGAAGACAAGCTATGAATTATTGAATAATCGTAAACCGAATTTAAAGTACTTGGAACCTTTTGGGTGTCCCTGTACTATTCTGAAAAAGGATGTAGGTAAATTTGATGAAAAAGTCATTGAAGGGTATTTCTTGGGGTATGCATAACCTAAGAAACGGGTTTTCAATTTTGCGTCTGGTTGTGTTGAAGAGTGGTACCATGTTGACTGTCAAAAGTACGCTACTCCTCCACAAGGGAAAGGTCCCGACTGGATGTTTGACTATGATGAAGATCATTTGGATATTTTGAAGAACATTTGGATATTCCAAGGTTTGCAATTTCAAATGATGTTGAAGCTCTAATTGCTCCTCTGATTGAAGAACCTGATAATGAAACTCCTGTTCATGATGATAATGCGTCTATTTCTTTTGATGATAATACAGTGATGGATCAAGTTATTGAACTTGACAGTGATGTTTCATCTCCTGAATTGGGTGAACATTACACTAACTTATTTGAAAATGTTGTTGTTTCTGAAAATCCTACTCTCAGGATTCATAATTACCATCCACAAGAAAACATTATTGGATACCTTGATGTAGGAGTTCAGACACGACATCAAGTTGCTTCTTCAAGAGACAATAATGTTCTTTGTGCTTATGCTGACTTACACGCATCTGAAATTGCAACTGTTGCTAAATTCACTTGTTTTCTATCCCAAGTTGAGCCTACAACTCCTCGTGTAGCTCTACAAGATCCTTCTTGGGTAGAAGCCATGCAAGAAGAATTACAGCAATTTGGACGTTTAGGTGTTTGGGATCTTATTGACAAACCTGCTAGAGTCAAGAAGGCAATTCCGACTAAGTGGGTAAATAAGTGTAAGAAAGATGATCATGGGGTAATTGTGAGAAACAAAGCACGTCTAGTGGTGCAAGGTTTTCATCAGCAAGAGGGTATTGATTACACTGAGGTGTATGCTCCAGTTGCAAGATTAGAGTCGATTCGAATCTTTCTGGCATATGCTGCTTACAAGAATATCAAAGTGTATCAAATGGATGCTAAAAGTGCTTTTCTCAATGGTGAACTTCACGAGAAAGTGTTTGTTTTACAGCCTCCAGGATCTGAGGGTCCTGATTATCCTGACCGTGTTTACCGTTTAAACAAGGCATTATATGGTCTACATCAAGCCCCGAGAGCTTGGTATGGGACGCTCGCCGACCATTTGACGGATAATGGATTCAAACGTGGAACTGTTGATTGCACTTTATTTTATAAGAATATTGGTGATGATCTTCTGCTCATTCAGATTTTTGTTGATGACATAATCTTTGGGTCTACAAACGACATGTTGTGTAAGGAGTTCGAGAAGTCTATGTAAACCAAGTTCGAGATGAGCTCGATGGGAGAGATGAATTTCTTTTTGGGGTTGCAGGTTCATCAGTCTGCGAAGGGAATCTTCATTCATCAGACAAAATATGTGAACGATGTCTTGGGCCGATTCAAGATTACTGCCGGAAAAATCCCTTCTACTCCTCTTCCAGTGGGTCACAATTTATCACCGTATGAATTGGAGGATACCGTTGATCCGACCCTCTATCGTGCCATGATTGGTTCTTTAATGTATTTAACTGCTTCTCGACCCGACATAATATTTGTTGTTTGTTTATGTGCTAGGTACCAAGCTAGTCCCCGAGTGACTCACCTGGCAGCGGTCAAGCGTATTTTGCAATATCTAAGGGGAAATCCTGACATCGGGTTATGGTACCCCAAAGATGATACTTTTGATTTTACCGCTTACTCAGACTCAGATTATGGAGGATGCAAGATCAATTTCAAGTCTACTACAGCGGGTTGTCAATTCTTAGGAAGCCGGCTTGTTTCCTGGCAGTGTAAGAAACAGACAACGGTCTCCACTTCAACCGCCGAAGCTGAGTATGTTACAGCCTCGATTTGCTGTTCCCAGGTTTTGTGGATACAACAACATCTTCGCGACTACGGTTTGAAGTTTCTGCTACTCCCATCTTGATTGATAACTCTGCTGCTATTAGTATCACCAAGAATCCCGTACAACATTCTAAAACAAAACATATCAAAATTCGATATCATTTTATACGGGATTGTTATGAAAAGAAATTAATTGATCTTGAGAAAATGCACACTGATTTTCAAAAAGCCGATCTATTTACCAAAGCGTTTGATAAAACACGTTTTAACTTTTTGCTTGGTTTAAATGGAATGAAGACCCTTGCTGAGATCCTAAAATTAGGATAATTATCTTTACTTGTTTTATTATTCTAGTTTAATTTCCTTCTGTTTTAGGTTTTAGGGGGTGAATTCTAGAAAATACAAAAATATTATGTTTTGAGTTTGTATAAATAAAACCCAAAAACATTAGAAAACATTAAAAAAAATCAAAAATATTTTTCTTTCTTGTTTTATCCTAATATCTGAAAAACCTAAAAATATTTTAAAATTAGAAAATTCCAAAAATATTGTGTTTTTAGTTTGTAAAGAGAAAAACCAAAAAGAGTTTTTCTTATGATCGCTGAAAATTATGTCATTTACTTCTATTTCGAAGAACATATACTTGTATATGTTTGGTCCTGATTATTTCTTGGGATCTTCGGGTTAGCCATTTATCTGACAAATGGAAAATAATTGGGGCGTTCGTTAAGATTTCTACTTTATTTTTAGCTGAGAATTTAGTCAGTTATTTAAGTTTGTGAAGCGTGCTTGCATATTTGGTCCTGTTCTCTACTTGTAGATGGATAGGATAGCTATTAATTTATAAACTTAAATTAACTGGGGTAATTTAAATCATTTTGTTTTATGCTCCTCAAAATTTTGAGTTTTGAAGCAAAAAAGAGAATATGATAGTACATTGATTATTTGACCCCAAATCCATAAAGAAATAAGCTTAAAAGACAGTGTGCTTAATCATTGGTGCATCGATAAGTCTTAAACAAGCTGTTAGAGTAAAGTAAGTGATATAAACTTAAAGAAAAGCCCAATTGAAAGAGGTGTTAGTCTCTAGCAAAATTCTCGGTAAAGATGGCAGAAATGTAATAACCGGTCATACTCAAGCCTTATAATTGTTGATCACCCAAAAATATAATAAAGCAAATAACAAGTGTTAGGATTCTGGACACTGTGAGTCTTTATGCTGCTTAATCATCTGGGTATTCATAAGCATGAATATTTCACTCGCTTTCTAGAGCAAACCCAAAGTCATTAAACTTGATCACCGCTGTACTTCGTACAATCTAAATTACTGACTTGATCAAAATCCGTTGTTAGTCATATAATTGCTCCTCCCTTGCGTACGTCTCAATACCAATAAGAAACGGACCCCAGGGGATACAATGTATGTAAGCCGACAGATGGACTCGTGCATACTCACTCACAGTAAAGGAAACTTGATGCATTGCTCAAAGTTTAATAATTGGTATCAAAATTTTTGATCAACATTATAAAGGTTTAAGTCAAGTTGGGGTGATCTGGCAAAAATCAAATTAAGCTTGAACCGAGATTAGGGGCTGATAGTTTCTGATATTCTATGCGCTAATTGAACCATTAATCATATCACAAAAATGCTCGAAGGTTTGTTATAAGATTTAAGTGGACAACAATATCAATGACCGACTTAACGCTAGTCATAATATCGCTGAAATATTAAACTGTGATGGAAGGGCATTTTGGTCAATATGATTCTCTGCTCAAACTCAACAAAAATACAAAAATATGTCTTGTTTTATCATTGAAAAACACAAAAAGATTGTCTATTTTTAATGATTCCGATATTCCTTTGTAAATACATTCTTTAATTTTTACAAAATACCAAAAATATTTTATCTTTCATATTTTACATATTATTTAATGATCTTAAGTTATGTTTCGTAACAGTAAGATATTGTTTAAGATATTCATTTATCGGGATAAACGATCCTCGGTAATTAATTTAAGTTAAAATTTTTAGTTATTTATTGAAATTTATTTATTTAATTCATTTAATTATTTAAGTTAAAATTAAATAAAGTTTTTAATTCAGAAAAAGCTACTTCGTTAATTATGGATAACGAACTAGGTGATTCTTTAGCGAACTGGTTTCTAGTTCGCTCACCTAATTCACTTCCGCACTCTGTAACGAATCATCACTTCTTCATTATACATATTTAACGAATCAAGACACGAGTCATGTCTTGTTCGCTACTCTAAGGTAACGAATTGGATTAGCGAAGTATCCAATTCGTTATTTATAATTCAAACGAATTGCTTGATTGGTACAAAGAGTACCTCGGGTAGCATGCTAGGTTATATAAGACAGAAAAAGACGAACAGTCCTTCACTGTTCATCTTTGTCTTCATCCTAAAGACACCTTATTCAAATTTTTTTTCTGAAATTCGATCTTCAAATTTCGACATTTCAAGGATACCATTGTGTTTCTAAGGAATAGATGATCACAGCGATGTGATTTTCATCAAAAATGACTGAGATTTGATAGACTATTTATGTATTTTTGTGGTCTAAGGGTTTTCCGAGTTCATAAACCCTGATTTATTTGTGATTTATCATGTTAAAGTTACTTATTTGTGATTCAGTGTCACCGGAATGTGATTCCGAGACCTTGGGTAGACTTTAATCAGTGTTCGATTATAATTTGCTAGGTTGATTGAATGATTATATGTTTGACGGCTTAGACTCTGTTTACTAAACTGATTGTTCTTGTTTATATTACGGTGTTAAGCCTCAATCTTAAACACCGTGAGATTCGTATTGCAATTCCTAGTCACATAGACCTGCTATTTTGATTGTTCGACGATAATCATGCGCTAATTGTAGCTGGGTTTATGTTGTTGACCTTCGGTGTTCTTATTAATTTTGACTTTGACTATGAGAGTCAAAGATCAAGTCTAAAATTATTGACCATTCGGTAACTTTAGCGAATTGGAACTACTTCGTGTCCAATTCGTTAAAGAAATACACGAACTAGTTCAGCGAATCAATTTTTCTAACGAATCACATTTGGATTCGTCAACTCTGTAACGAACTAGACTTCAGTTCGTTAAACTTGTATAGTTGATTCGCTGTCTCTTTCGTTAATTTATTTACCTGATAGCGAATCACTTGATTCGTTACTGAATGGTAACGAATCAGAGTGATACACAAATGACATTCATTTTTAATTATTTAATTAAATTTAAAATTACAATTTAACTTAAATAAAGTATTTCAACCGTCTAAACGCGTAAATAAATTAATTTCACATATTTTATGACATTAAATACACCATTTATAAATAATTAGATATATATTGGTGCTAAATGCATATTACGTCCTCACATTCCTTATATTCGTTTATACTTATACTGTAAAAAATGGCTGATCAAGTAAATCAAGATCCACTGGTTGCTGATCAAGGGCAACCAGAACAACCACCACAGGAGCAACCACCTCAAGAACAGCAGGAGGATGTTATTTTGTTACCGTATGACACGAAACACAACATCTGTGCATATATTGATCAAGGTATTGCTGACATTGACGAATTCGGAGACATGTTAGCGTTCTTAAGACGTTCAGTGATACGTTATGCAATCAGTGCTCGACCCAGAGTATCTTTAAGTATCATTAGGCAGTTTTGGGATACTGCTGTGTATGTTGAAGGAGAAACACACATTCGAGCCACGATTAATCAAACTGATATTACAATTTATGTGGGAGTGATTCTCCGTGTGCTTCGATTCGGTGACAATGATGACAACCCGAGTGAATTTGACAAACAGTTGATCAAGGGTCTGTTTACTCGTCTACGTTATGGTGGTAATATTGATAAGTCTATGTTGAACAAGAATGGTTTATGCCCACCATACAAGTATCTTCTTCACGTTTTAATTCACTGTATGAGTGGTCGTCGGGGTGGATTGATGAATGTAGAAGTAGTATACAGTCAGCTTTTGTTGCTCTTATTCTTAACAAGCCGTTTAACTACTCTGAGTTAGTTTATGATCATCTGCAAGAGAAAGTTCAGCAAACACTTCAAAAGAAGAAGTTTTTAATGTATCCTCGCTTCCTACAGCTGATTATTCAAGACTTTATTCCCGATTTAGTCATTGATCAAACTCAGGTGAATGATGAGCTCCCTATGGAACATATGAAAGCTGATACAGTACATAGGATGTTGGTGTATAGAAAGAAGAAGCCAAAGGATAAACGAATGATTGGTCATATAATTAATCCTAATTATGTATGTCCTCCTAATGAACGTTGGATCCACGACGACTCGGATTCTGAGCGTGAAGGGGGAGAAGTTGGGAATGATAATGATGGGAATGATGATGGAAATGATGGTGATGGTGGAGCTGGTGATGCTGCCTTTCAAGAGCAACAAGAGGCAGTAAATGCTGCTTTAGCTGCCACCATTGCAGCTCAACAAGAATGGAAGAGGAAAGGGAAAGCGGTGGCAACTGGTGAGCCATCGAAGAAAAGACGTGTTTCAGCGGGGGCTGGGGTAATTATTGGTGTCCCACCACCTCGTCAATCAACGCCTCAACGCTCAGCAGTGCCGCCTACTACTAGCACTCCGATGCTTACATTGACAACGACGATGGTGTCCCATGAAAGGCTTGGTTTAATCCCTCAAATGGCATTATCTAAGATACCAAGGCCTCCTGCTACATTATCTACTGTCCCTTCAACACCATCTATGAGGCCTCCTCCTCCTCGTCCTCCTACTCCACCTCCTCCAAGTGATGTCTTGTTTATAAGAATCACTTGGCCTCAGGGACCGATTCAACCTGTTCATCCATCACTATACAACTTGCCACCAAACCGTCAAACAGAGATGTTGTTGAATCTTCTCCACATGTATGAAAACAAAATGGCAGCTGATCGTAAGAATCAAGAAAGTCTTATGGAGAATCAAAGATGGATGATGAGTTATATCTCATATTGTCAGAAGAAGACTAAAGCGCTGCGGGCGATTGTTGAGTCTCAGGGGGTGAAAATGAAAGAACAAGAAGAGTTGATCTCGCAGTTAACTTGCAAAGAAGATGCCCTTAAGAAACTCAAAAATGACGATCAAGATCCTGACGAGTCGGGTGTAGGAGGTGAGCCTAAACAATCTCACGGCTCATCTTCCGGTGCTGGTACAAGTGGCGGTGAAGACTCGGGTAGACAGATTATTGTATATCAAGATCCAACTGCTGCTAAGCCAATTGAGATGATTGCAGCTAATACTGTGATATTTGTGGATTGATCGGGGGTGGTCAAAAGTGTGGTGAACAGGGATGAGATAGAGCTTGGTGAGTTTGTGGATAGGTCTCTAACACAGGAGCATATTTCCATACTGCTTGGGTTGAATTATGAACAGTTAACCGTGTTAGAAACTGAGCCTGATGTTGAAGTGGTGAATGAGGAAGGTTTAGAAGAGGATCTGTCTATTCAGATGAATAGGGATTTTATTTATGAAGATGAGGATATTGAGATGGAAGATGTAACTGCTGAGGAGTATCCGAACTTGTATCAACACACAAATGTTGATCAAGGTGCTCCGGTATTTCATGAAGAAGTAATTAAAGAAGCAGAAGACCATCTTGAAAAGAAGTCCAAAGGAAAGGGTTTTTACTCTGGTTCGCCTTATGATCCGTCTGTTGAAGAAATTCTGAGTTGGTTCAGATTTAGAGCTGCGGGTAAGATTATTTAGGCACATCGTTATGTACTAAGAACGTAAAGACACAGCTGCTGCATGGGTTAAAGAAAACCAAGTGACCTCCTTCAAGACTGTTTCCAAGGTACATGGTGATATTGTCTCATGGCTTTATGATTCTGAGCTTAAAGTATGTATAATCAAATGGTAGAAGGGGATCCAGTACTACGAGACGATAATGGATGTTCTTACTTTGCCGCGTTGGGACGTTCGTACCCTCGCGAGACGTCCATTTATCAATCGTGGGGGTTATCGAACAGATGAGTGGTTTCATCAACACTTACTGTTCGAGGTCAATCATGGCTTCAAGTTCTTCAAGCCCCAGGTCCCGAGACGTAAGCGTATTGACGAGATAGACCCAGGGACTGGCTGGAGGAAACTTGTCCTAAAGGTAAAGCGGCCAAAGACGATGAAGCGGGTTCCTGTGAAGACGATTCCCCAACAGATGTATCTCTCATTCAACCGTTGGTACTATGACAATCGTACTGGCGAGGCCGTCATTGTCCTTGGTAGAGGACTGAAGACTTAACTCATCAAGATAATCGACCCAATGTGGTTGGTTAATTTATCAGAGACAGACAATGACGTGCTCCACAGGAAACAGATTTTGTTCGAGCTCCATGAAGACTACGACCTGACTATGCAATTCCAACGCGTTGTGCGTGTTTGTCATGAAAATGGAATTCAAAGTTGCAGAGACTGGCAGTCCAAGCGCTTCAAGTAATTTAAAGACAAAGAGCTCAAGACGAGGGGGTGTCTGTTAGTGCACGGTTTTACGTCTTGAGTCTTTGTAATTATCGTTAACGTTTTTGTTTTATATTTAATGTAATAATTAGTTTAATTAGTATCTAGTTCTTTAAATGTATGGTCTAGTTCGCTAGGGGATGTTAGCGAACTAAGACTTAAGCTTATTCCCTCCTGATTCGTTAGGGGATGTTAACGAATCAGGGGGTGTTTCGTCACATTAATGTATGTAACGAAGTAGCGTCTGGTTCGCTAGGGGATGTTAGCAAACCAGACCTATCTTCTATATATAGTGAACACTGTTCACGTTTAATTTAAGTTTTGAGAAGTTAATTAACGAAACGCTGTCTCGGTTCTCTCCCAATCTTCATCCTAACATTATACGAATACTAATATATACATACTGATAATATATACACCTGCAACACTGAATCGAAGTTAATTATGAGCTAGATCTATAGTTAATGTATCAATCGGTTTAACACAGATCCGAGATCTGTTAATTGTTATTAGATTGATAAACTAATCGGGTTCCAACAGGTCAGCCAAATTGTCACTTGCATCAACTCTTTTCATTTCAGACAGTCCTTTCGCATTACAATCTCTAATAAAGTGATGTCTGATTTGAATGTTCTTGGTCTTAGAATGTTGGACTGGATTCCTAACAATGAACAAAGCAACAGTATTATAAATGAAAATATGGGTGTTCAAAAAATTCAAACCATAATCCAGTAGTTGATTTTGAATCCAGAGGACTTGTGCACAACAGGCATATGCAACAATATACTCAACTTCAGCAGTTGAGATGGACACTGTAGTTTGCTTATTGCATGGCCATGACACCAACATGTCTCCTAGAAATTGACAACCTCCAGATGTGATTTCCTACTCATGTTGCAGCCATCATAGTCACTGTCATTATAAGCAATCAGATCAAAGGCATGGTTCTTTGGATACCATATCCCCAAATGAGGTTTTCCTTTCAAGTATCTAAAAATCCTCTTGACAGACATCTTTAGACTTGATTGGAATCTTGCACAAACACAGACAGCAAACATAATGCCTGGCCTTGAAGCAGTCAGATACATTAGAGATCCAATCTCTGCTCTTTACTCATGTTCATCAACAGGCTCCCCCTTTTCATCTTCAATCATCTTTTGATTGGTGTCCATTGGAGTTGAAGTAGTCTTGAGGTCTTGACACTTGAACTTGTTTAGAATGTCCTGCACATACTTTGATTGACAATGAATATGCCATCCTTCTTTTGCTAAACTTGCAGACCCAGAAAGAAATTCCTTTCACCCATGGAGCTCATGAAGTATTTGGACTTCATTACTTCTTCAAATTCCAAGCACATTTGTTCATTGGTAGACCCAAAGATGATATCATCTACATACAATTGTAGAAGGAGTAAATCTCTTCCTCTTTTCTTGTAAAAGAGGGTCTTATCAATGGCTCCCCTTTGAAAACCATTCACGAGCAAGTGATTTGATAACTCATCATACCAAGCTCTTGGAGCTTGATGTAAACCATATAGAGCTTTGTTTAACTTATACACTCTATTTGAACAATCATGGTCCTCAAAACCTGGAGGTTGAGTCACATACACCTCCTCTTCAATCTTTCCATTTAAGAAAGCAGATTTAACATCCAGTTGAAACACTTTTATATTCTTAGAAGTAGCATACGCCAAGAAGATTCTAATTGCTTTTAGCCTTGCCACTGGTGCAAACATTTCCTCAAAGTCAATACCTTCCTCTTGTAAGCATCCTAGTGCAACTAGTCTTGCTTTGTTCTTTATAACAATCCCTCTCTCATCCCTTTTATTTCTCAAAACCCACTTGGTTCCAATGGCATACTTGGTTCTTGGATTATCTACAAATTCCCACACTTAGAGATCCCTGAATTGAGCCAACTCCTCTTGCATTGCTTCTACCCAACTATTGTCTTTTAAAGCTTGAACAATGTTCTTGGGTTCAACTTGGGATAGAAAGCAGGAGTACAAACAAATGTTTGCAGATTCAGATGCACTTCTTGTAACTCTTTCATTAATGTCCCCAATGATGTTTTCAGGTGGATGATTTCTTTCAACATAGGAAGTTTGCACAATTAGATCAGTAGACACATTTGAATCAAGATTTGTATCATTGAGATCAGGTTAATCAATGATCAAATCTGTTGTTGCATCATGGGTTTCAGGAGCTTCTTCATTAACTTGTTGTGAAGTAGATGCGACATTATTTCCAATGTTCAAGTTTTGAAACAAAGTTTTAAATCTTGCTTCTCTGTTTGCTTGTTCTTGACTCTGATCTTGTTGGTTGCTAGGATCTACCTCATTTGGTGCATGATCATTTTGAACCTCTTGATTTTCCTGGATAACATGTTCTTGATCTTGATCTTGATCTTGATCATGGTCTTGAACTTGTTCATTTTCAGCATTTGAGGCATCCTTAATGAATGAAATTTTTTTCTTTATACCAGCAACCTTGGACCATAGCTTGTCCAAATCAATTTTCTATTCAGTAATTTCTACATGGACACTTGTCTTGTAAAAAGTTTCATCAAAGTCTTCAGGGTAAATCTTGAAATACTTGATTAATTTCTCAAGGTCAAACATCCATGATGCTCCATCCACAGTATTAAACCGATTCTCATTAAATGCCACATCAGAAGACTTAGTCACACTCAAATGATCTTTAAAATAGACTTTATATGCCTTTGAGTGTGTTAAATACTCCACAAAGAACAATCCAAGGATTTTGATTGAAACTTGCTGAGATAGTCCTTGGTATTTAATAGTGAGAACTTGCAACCAAAAGATTTGAGGAACTTGATGCAGAGCTTCCTGTTGAACAAAATCTCATAACGAGTTTTGTATGACTTTTATTGAGAAGAACCCTGTTATGAACATAGCAGGCTGTATTAACTGCTTCTTCCCAAAAAGTAACAGGTAGATAAGCATCTGTTAACATGGTCCTTGAAGCCTCAATGAGTGTTTTGTTTCTTCTCTCTGCAACTCCATTTTGTTCTGGAGTTATAGGGGCACTAAATTGTTGTAGTATTCCTTTTGCATTGCAAAAGTCATTCATTACCCTATTCTTGAACTCAGTCCCATTGTCACTTCTCATAACCATCCCCTTTATATCCAACTGATTCTCAATCCTTATCACACAACTTTTGATAAGTTCAGCTGCCTCATCTTTGGTACTTAGAAATAAACACAAGTATATCTTGAGAAATCATCAATGATCACCAAGCAATACCTTTTCTTCCCTATACTAGGAACACTCACATGACCAAAGAGATCCATATGAAGCATTTCCGGTACATTTTCAATTGAGTTCAGAAGTTTTGCTTTGTGTGATGACTTGTGCTGCTTACCCTTTTGACATGAAATACATTGGTCATCAAGCTTGAACTCCCTTGTAGGTAAACCAATTACATGCTCACTCTTAACAAATTTGTTCATGTTCTACAATTTGGTTTCATTTTTAGTGGCTTTTGACACAAAACAAGTTCCACCCCTAGAAACTACATCCATAATCTTCAACTCATACAAGCTTCCATTTCTAGGAGCCATCATCATAATCATATCTGGAGGAATTACAAATTCAGGTTTGAGGATGAAACAATGAGAATCATCAAATCCAACCTTATAACCCTTATCACATATATGAGAGATGCTCAAAAGGTTATATTGCAATCCTTCCACATAGAACGCATTGTCAAATGACATTTTGCCATTGGTTAGAATACCTTTCCCCATAATCTTCCCTCCATTTTCATTACTCCCAAATGCAACAGGTCCTTCAAATTTTTCTTCATAGTTCCCTAGATACCTCTTGTCACATGTCATGTTCCTGGAACATCCACTGGCCATATACGATACATCATTGATTGGTGTGGACTGTTCCTACACAAATCAAACCGAATTGATTAGTTAGGTGATGAAATACAAGCATCATCAGCTTGCAAATCATCATTAACAATGACAGTTGTTGCATTGGTATTGGGAACAGGTTTGGGGTCCTCATAGACAACTTCACATAATTCATCAGAATCATCTGTGTCATATCCAGTTTCATCTGATGTTCCCATGTATGGAACTATGCTCATGCATTCTTCAATGATATAATCTTTCTTCACACTTGTTACTAATGTTTCACATGTCACTTTTGTTTCACTTCTTGGCTTCCAATGGAATCCTTGATGTTCATACCCATGTTTCAACAAAAATTTCTCATCACCATTCAACTCTCTTGGCTTTTTCTTTGAGAACACAACCTTTTTATCCTTCTTTTCTACTCTTGGTGACCTATCAGACTCATCAGACTTCACAGACTTGGAGTCTTTGTTAGGTACAATTCTGATGGGTTGTGTGTTCATTTGAATTTTCATTTTCACTTGTTGAACCACATTCCTTTTCACTTTCTTGTAATTAGTCTCAATCTTCTTTTAACTTTTTAGCTTCTACCCTTCTTACAGCCTTATCAATTGGTTTCTTCCCTTTGCCCAAATATTCATCATAATTTTCCTTGTAGTAACCAAAATCTTGTCCAAACATTGTTTCATTTGGGACATGAATTGGTTTGAAGGTAAACCTTTCATGACAAGAATCAGTGTGATGACCATACTCATCACAATGCTTGCACCAAACTTTACCCTTGAAGCTCTCAATTGACTTTCATTTCTAGTATCTTTCACTTGGTCTTGGGGACTCAATACCAATTGTTTTCTGAGTCTTGAGACCATAAAAGTCAATTGAGAATGGTATAAATTCTTCAATTTTGATGTCTTGCATTTCAACTGTACTCTTCACAAAGACTATTCTTTCTAAATTAATTGGTTCATCATCTGAATTTCCTCTGAACCTTGACTTTCTTTTCTCATATTCTTCCACACTTTAAACTTCACCAACATCAAACAACACTTGACTTGAGAAAACAGGATATGCAGGAATAAACTGATTACTGGTCAAAGTTTCTTCAGTCTTCTCCTTGTTATTAACCTTTTCCCTTTTCATTGCTTCTTTGCTTGGAGGTCTCCCAGCATTATGGTTACCCTTTGATGGACCACATATGTCAAATGACACATGTTCCCTTCTCATATATTAATGATGTTTTCTCATCTTTGGTGTGAGCTTTGGTAACACAGGAAGTTTGTCAATTGAGTTTGGTTTCCCCTTTCTTTTATCCTTGGAACCATCATCACTTGAACACTTATCACATGAGTCACTCAAGTCATCCATATTCAAACAATCTTCAACAAAGTCATCCTCAGAAACTTGAATACCAACATTCTTCTCTTCTTTCACTTCTTCCTTCACCACAAACTCCCACTTTTCATCAACTTTCACCAACTTATAATTTTCAAGGAATTCTTCCTTCTCTCTGAACACATCTCTAAACTGGTTAAGATATGCATTTCTCTTTTCTTTGTCAACCTTCAATGAGTAGTTCTCATTGAAAGGTGGAGGAACAACCTTGTATTTATCTTCTTCTTTGATCTTGTTAAGCTTCCCACATATGTTTCCAGTTGATACTATATTTTTTATAAAGTCATTTTCAACTTAAAGTGTGGTATTCTTTAATTTTTCATCCAAAAAACATCTTCTTCAACTCATTTATCTCAGTGACATACCTGGACTGTATCATGTAACTGTCCATACAGTCCTGTTCAAGGCTTTTGATTCTATCTTCATAGGTCATGTCATTTGCTTTATAAACATTAGTCAATCTCTGTTTCTTAAAGCATTCACTTTCAAGCATACCAACTGTCATTCTTAATGATTCAATCATTTCAAGTAATTCAAGTTTTGAGTTTGAATGTACCTGAGATGTAGATGATTCAGCTTCATTTTCAATTTTAGTCATGAATGCCACATTTGCCTTTTCAATATCATTGGCATGATCACTCCAATCAAATCCACCTTCTTGTTGAGCAGCTACTGGAACATTTCCTTGGTTTCTGGGTTGATTGACATTACTTTCATTGGTGTTTGTAGGAGCTTGTGGAGGGTTCTGATTATTTCTTTGAAAGTTCTAGTTCTGGGGAACAACTTGTTGATGGTTCTGTGCTTGTTGGTTGTTGAAGTTGTTGTTGAAATTGTTGTTAAAGTTTCTTTGCTGACCATGATTTTGGTTCTGAACTGATACTAACTTCTTGGTTGAGCAAATGATTGTTTTGGAAGTTTCTTGGTTTATTGCATTCCCTAGCAAAATGTCCTGGTTATTGACAGTTGTAGCATATTTCTTTTGACTTGTCAAAACCTATTCTTTTATTAGGACCAGAAACAAAAGATCTTCCAGTTCTGTTAAACAAACTCTTGCTCCTCAAGGCTAGCATAGCCGCCTGCCATTTTGGATCCATGTCTTCTAGGTCATGTGCATCAATTTGCTCAAGGTCCTCTTGAAAAAAATTGGTATGGATCAAATTCTTGTCAACAAAGGCATTATATGAATCAATAAAAATTGAGAATAAGGTTTGGTACTCATTTCCTTGATTAGCATTGCCACCACTATAAGGAGAAAGCCCACTGGCCATAGATGATGTGTCATTGTCATCAATCAGCTGGACATTAGACCTTGATTGTCCACCCTTATTACTTGAACTTCCAGCAACAAAACTCCTTGGCGTATCACCGCCATTCTCACTTGGCTCTTCTATTATTGGAATTTGTTGTTGATTCTTTGCAAACAAGTTCCCATTGGTGCAATGAGTGCATTGGTCACTTGAAAACATGGTTTGTCTTCCTTGATCATTTCATTTTCAATCATTTCAATCTCTGCTGCTTGCAGGAAGCATATCACATTATCTAGCTTCAGTTCTATAAAGTTTGGTTTCTGCCTAATGAATTTGCTGGCTGTGTACCATTCTTTTGACAAGGATGAAAGCAATTTTGTATTCAAATCAGAATCTGTGACTGCATAATCAGTTGTCCTGATTTCATTGACAATGGTCAAGAATCTTTCCAATACAGACTTTAGTCTTTCACCATCTTTATACTTGAATCGGTCAAGTTGTTGCTTCAGCATTTCGTTCTTGATATTCTTTAGAGTTGTATGTACATCAAACATCTCCAACAAAGCATCATACATGGCTTTGGTTGTTGTATGACGAGCAGCTTTCGTCAGAAATTTCCATGATAAGCCCAACTTTAGCATGGTTAAGGCTCTGTCATCTTTCTTCTTCATTCTGGCCTCAACAGTCTGTTTTTTATTGGTTTCATCCGGCACATAGGGTCCATTCTTGATAGAATTCCACATCTCAACATCATTGTAGCAAAATGCGGTTTCAAACAAAACTTTCAATTTGATATAGTTTTCTTGTCCGTACAATCTAGGTATCTTATTAGTAGACACCTCTTGCTCATCCTGAGAACCAGACATCTTTTTGGTATATTTGAAATATTTTGAAAAACAGAGAAAATTTGTTAAACTTGAACAAAAACTTAATATCTCTTTTGAAAAATAATCAGATTTGTGGATGAAATCCTCAGATCTGATATATCTGGTCGGATTAGAGCAAGATCTATAATAAAATCAAAACTTTAATGTAGATAAGAGAAAGAAGACACTTTTAAACCTCAAAACTATTGCATATCTGATAAAAATGAAGAACAGGACAACTAACGTCATGAATCAATGGAACAGTTGTCAGCTTACGTCACTCTTCGACTTCAAAATCGGCAATATTCAACAACAGTTCTTCACCCAAATAGCAGGAACAAACTCTGATATCACTTGTCGGTCCCGTATATATTGCTCAGTCAGTCACTATACCACTGTCGTAACCCACGCGTTAAGTGTTGACTAGAAGGTTAACGACTTACTATTTAGGGTAAGAACAATAGAGTATTAATGGCGGAAATACTAACACCCTAAATGTTGCTTAATAGACACAAAGGTAACAAACACACACTGTAACTCAAAAGATTTCCATTAGTATTAAGTCAAACACAACAAAAATCAATTAGGGTTTCAGAATGGAATGTTTTGATTTTATGACAAATTTCCGTGCAGGAATGAGCCAGCCGTGAAAATTACAATCAGGTGTAAGGTCTGTGTCGTGTGTTATAGGCGTGCCCTAAATTATTCTTTTTTAGGCCTGCCCTGACACCTGACATTCCTTCTAGAAACCCTAAAGATAGTGACAATTACATATTCAAACGAAATGCAAAAGATTCTAAGTGTAAACAGGTCTTCAAGCAAGCTTTGCAGCTTTTGTCTTCTTCGAGCAGACCTGATAACCATAAACGGTGCTGGGGAACAGTTCTCCGGGCAAAATTTACTTAGGATATTTTCCTTAGAAAATATCCATTTAGCAGACTTCAATCCTATTGACCATATCAAACTTTGCTCGATATAGTCCTACGAGCAAACTTGTTCTTCAGAGATCCCTTCAACTCATTGTTAACTTTTACTTATTGAGCAAACATAAGTGTGCTGATAAAATTGTAGCTTGTGCTGGTAACACTGTTGCTTGCTGTGAGTTGAACCTTGCTTGACAGAAGTACTTTGATAAATTCTTGATCAACTTCCTTCAAGCTTGCTGGGACCACTATTTATTATATTAACCTTGCTAGATCGTCCAAAATACTTGGTTTCTTCAGCTTGGTTTAGTCAAGATTTTGCCCGGAAACAAACCTTGCTTGACTTGAAGAACAACCTTGCGAGACAAAGTGAAATATGCTCGAACTTACAACTAAGAAGAGTTCAAGAAGATAACCTTGCCCGGAGGGCAAAATACCTTGCTAGATTAAGTAAAAGCTTGCTGGAAGGCCTAAGTGTGCTCGATATCCATATTTAGCCATTTTCAGAGAGGTTGAGAAGATTCCAATCTCCCTTATGTCTTTTCTTCGTATTTCTTCGACCCACAGATGGCATTTATGATCATGTCCGAGGTCTCTCTAGTGTGGCAGAGCAAATTCGTGATAACCGCGCTCTTCATTCTGAGAAGATTGGGGGTTGCTGCCTCTATGAGGGAGATGGAACTTGCTGTTAAGAATACCGAGGAGGCCGCCTGGAAAGCGGGTCGGGAAGCAGCATAGCACTGCCAGGCTCTAGCTGCTATGGAAGGAAAATTGTCAAAGGTTGAGGCAGACGTGGCGGAGTCTTTTCGTGAGCGCAATAAGGAGTTCAAGGATGCATGCAGGAAGTCTAATTAAGATCTTGTTGACGCGCGTAGCCGGGCTCATGCTGCAAAAGAAGCTGCCGCCAAATATGAGCAGGAGAACGTTTGTCTTGCCAAGAGAATTGATAAAATTAGAGGCTGAAGCAGCGCTGAGGAAGGTGGATGTGGGTAAGTTGGCTGAATTGATCGCCACTCGTAAGGAGATCATCAAGTCTTTAACTGCTCAGTGTGTTGCTTCTACCAACGACCGTGACTGGCTGTTAAAGCATGCTATCCGCAAGGTACTCCTTTACTTTCTTTTATTTATCATACCTATTATTTTAACTAAATGTTTTTCTTACAGGTTTCCCAACGCATCATTACTGACGATGACATGACCAAAAGCGTAAGGCGTCTCGTTACTACCACTCAGCAACTGGGGCATAAGTCTGGTTTCCAGGAGGCGGTGATGCATTTGCGGGATCATCTTCCTTCTGAAGCTTATGTGCTCAATGGCGTTGATGTGGAAGCGGAGTATCAAGCTGCGGAGGCTGAATACGATACACTTTCGTTTCCCATCTTGTCCATTATTGTCCAATACGCCAAAGAAGAAAATGGCATGAAGTTGCTGAGGAAACTGCTGGAACCGAAGCAGGCGGGTCATTCTTTAGCTGGCGATGATGTTGCGACATCGCGGGATCATGTGGAGGAGAATTTAGACGACATCGTTGATTACAAAATTTCTCCCCGCGTGGATTGAATTTGTATATAGTGTAGTATTTGGACTGTATTTTGTTAGGCAGATGTTGGTATCCGCATTTTGTAAATATTTCTTTTATAATTGAATGGACTTCTTGAAGTGTCTCATTATATACTTGTTTTCTTCCTTTATTGTACTAAAATTGGTAAATGCATGGTATCATTTTCAATCATTGTCAATGGCCCTTTCCCTAGGACCTTTTGTATCTGATAAGGTCCTTCCCAAGTCGGTGCCAATTTTCCTTGCGCTTGCGCTCTTGATGCCTCGTTGTTGCGAAGGACGTAATCTCCGGCATTGAACTCGCACATCTTTAGTTTTGCATCATAATATTTCTGATGATGGCGTTTGTAATTTTGTTCTCGTATTACGGCCAATTCCAGGAGCATTAAATCGAGGTGCCTTTGGTTGTCGTTGTCGTTTGGTAATAGAACCCTTTGTACGGATAGCCAATTTCTATTGGGATCATTTCTTCCATTCCATAAATCAGGCTGAATGGTGTTTTCGTGTTACTTGTGTTCTTTTGTGTGCGGATGGCCCACAGAACATGTGTTAGATTATCAACCCATCCTGACTTGTATCCTTCCAACCTTCGTTTTATACCATCAATGATGCTTCGATTGGCGCGCTCCCACGTCACCATTTCTTTGTGGGTGTGTAACGGAGGTGAAAGTTTGGCTTATGCTTAGCTTCACAAGCCATGCGCTTATGCGCTGGTCTGTGAATTGTGTTCCGTTATCACTAACCACGTTCATTGGTTACCCAAAACGACATATTATAAACTCCCAAATGAATTTTTTGATACTTGCAGCGTTTATTGTGGCCGCAGGTTTTGCTTCGATCCATTTAGTTAAGTAATCGATTGCCACTATTAAGAATTTCACTCGCCCTGGCGCTTCAGGAAATGGTCATGTTATGTCGATTGCCCATTTCTGGAATGGCCATGTGGATGTCACCGGTATCATCATGTTTTTTGGGCATAGGGTATTTGCCGCGTGGCGTTGGCATGTGCCGCATCGACGTATTTCTTTCTATGCATCCACATGCATGCCATGCCAATAATATCTTGCATTTATAACTTTGGCCACTACCATTCTTGGCCCTACGTGAACCCCACAAATTCCTTCATGCATTTCACGCAACAAATAATCCGCGTCTTGTGAGTCAACGCACCAAAGGAGTGGTCCTATGTAAGATCATCTGTACAAAATACCATTTTGCCATTGATAATTAAGTGCTTTGTGGCGTATCTTCCTGGCCTTTTCTTTGTTGCTTGGCAAGATTCCTGACGATAGGAAATTGATGATTGTTGTCATCCAGCTGGTTGTGCCTGTGGAACATACGCAAACTTCTCTGGCGGTGGTGAAAGGATTCGCCAGGACCTCCACTCGAACATCTTTTGCAAGGTGATCGAAGTTGACTGATGTGAACTTGCTAAGTGCGTTTGTTTGTTTGTTTTCGCTTCTTTTTATTTGTTTTATTTTGCATGTAGCGAAGTTCCCCATCAGCGCTTTTGCTTGTGCTATATATGAGGCCATGTTATCATCTTTTGCCTCATACGATCCTTCCACTTGGTGTGCTACTAACATTGAGTCAACATGTGCTTCTAAATGTCCGGCTCCCAACTTCTCGGTGATTCTTAGACCTGCTAGTAATGCTTCATACTCCACCTCATTATTTGTGCTTTTAAAATCCAGGCGTACTGCATACGTGAACTCTTGACCATCAGGGTTCTTGATTTTTTAAACCCGCACCTGAGCCTTCATTATTAGACGTCTCGTCTGTATACAGTTGTCACACTTGTTCTTTCTGTTGCTCGACGGGGGGTTTAGTTCCATCCGGAATTCATCTTCTCGCATTACTGGTACTTCCGCTATGAAATCTGCCAAGACCTGGCCTTTGATCATGGGCCTGGGTTTGTTCTCGATTGCGTACTCTCCCACACTATCACCCATTTTACCAACCTACATGACAGCTCCAGCTTGCTTAGCACATTTTGCAGCTGGTAGTTGGTGAGGACGTTGATCGGATGTCCCTGGAAGTATCTCCTTAATCGGAGCGCCGCTTGAACAAACGATAATACTAGCTTCTCTAGGGACGAATTTCTCGTTTCGGACTTTCGGCATCCGTTAGTGTGCGACTGATGTAGTAGATATGTGTTTGAACGTTGTCTCTATCTACCAGCAGTACTGTGTTGATCGCTCTGTCTGAGGTGGCTAAGTACATTACCAACGGTTCTTTTGGTTCGGGCGCTGTCAATATTGGGAGTTCTGCTAAGCGAGCTTTGATCTCCTGAAATGTGGTTTCTGCTTCAATTGTACACCGAAACTGCATCTTTTTGAGGCAGTTTCTCAGTGTTGACACGAATGGAAAAGATTTGTCGGCGTGATTCGAAAGAAATCTGTTAAGCGCGACCAACCGGCCATTCAATGTTTGTACCTGTTTGACAGTTGTTGGTGAAGGCATTTTTATAATTGCTCCGATTTTTTCTTGATTGACCTTGAATCCTCCGCTGGTGATGATTACTCCCAAGAACTTCCCTTCTTCCATCCTGAAGGAGCATTTTCCCGGGTTAAGCTTCATGCTTATTCTCCGTAGTGTCTTGAAGGTTTCTTCGATATCTTTTAACATAGTTGTCTCGGCGTCACTCTTGATAACCAACTCATCCATGTAGACTTTCAAATTTTTCCCAATTTGATCTTTGAGTTCCATATCATCAGGCGCTGGTATATGGACCCCGTGTTCTTTAGTCCGAATGGCATCATTTTGTAATAGTACGTCCCATTGTCTATTTGGAATGTCGTTTTGTCTTGGTCACCAGCCGCCATGCGGATCTGATGATATCCTTTGTAAGCATCTAAAAAACATTTGGACCGGAAAGGAACCAGCGCGTCCACTTTTAAATCTATTTCAGGAAAGGATAACAATCCTTAGGGCACGCTTTGTTGAGATCTTTGAAATCGATGCACATCCGCCATTGACCATTCTCTTTTGGTACCATTACCGGGTTTGCTACCCATGTCTTGTATTGAATTACGCGAATGATTCACGCATCCATAAGCTGTTTCACTTGCTCATTGCAAGCTCTTGCCTGTTCTGGTCCCATCTTCCCTCGCTTTTTTATCACTGGTACAAAAACCGAATTTACTCTCAACCGATGTTCGGCTTTTGGCCTTGGCACCCTGGTCATATCCGCCGGAGTCCATGCGAGCACATCGATGTTGTTGATGAGTAGTCTTTTTAACGCCACTCTAGTGGGATTTGAGAGACTCGACCCAATGGTGACGTTTTGTTCTGGGAACTTCCCATTAAGGACACACTTTTCTTCTTCCTTTGGGTTGTTTGACCTTAACATTATCTTAGGCGGGACCCCTATGTCTGCCATATGGCATTCCCTGTTCGCCTGGATCATCGCTACCCCTGTGGGTGTTGGTACTCCCTGTATCCCGGTGGCTGTTGATGGATTAGCATTAAAGTCTCATATCTCTTCTCTTCCCAAGATGATAGCGTAATGTCGGTGTGGTGTTCCCATGATGAGGACGACCACGTCTTCAGTTCTCGAGTGTTTCCCATCACTAAGCGTCACTGGGAACGTTAATTATCCCAACGGGTATTCAATGCTCTAGTAGAAACCAGTTATTGGGGCGTTAACGGGGACCGACCGGCACTTGTCTTTATCTTCCAGCAGAACGAAACACTAGCGGTACATTATATTGGACGTGGCTCCTGAATCGATGAAGAAACGAGGCGTTCGATAATGCCCAAAGACCGCCTTGATTATTAGCGAAGCTTTTCGGTTTTCCCCACCTTTTACTTTTGGAAAAATGACATGTTCTTCTTTCAAGGTAGCATGTTCGGCCTGATTGCGCTTTTTATTTGTAACGCCCCCCAAAATCATGTTAGCAGGTAGGTCTTTAATTTTCATTCCTGACCTTCTTCCATCATGGATTGTGGGCCGCTATCCATTTCCCTTGATATTCTTTACTAGGTGTTCAAGCTTCCCATTTTTTACGTACTCCTCTATGGCGTCTTTCAAGTTCGAACACTAGTTCGTTGTGTGACCGTATTGTTCATGGTAGTCACAGTATCGTGTTGTGTCTGTGTTTGGCCCTAGCTTGTTTGGGGGGGGTTGAATAGAATGCCCTCCGTATACATTATCTGTGCTGAGCTTTTGGTCAGCGATGTCCATCTGTTAGAGGAGTGTGATTGCCCTTTTTGTTTACTTTTAAGTTCCTCGTTAGGGGCATTATCTCTTGAACGGGGCTCCTGGTTTAGTCATGACCACATGGAGGCAAGTTTTCTGCCCAGGCGGACCCTTTTGATGTCATTTCTCGCATTATTGCGCACTAACTCTTTTCCCAAGCTCTTCTCGGTTCGCGCATACCGTTTAGCTGCCGTCATGATGGCGTCCCAGCTTTGAGGCATGCCATCCCTGCCCGTTAGGGTACGTATGAGATCGTCACATCCTACGTTTTGGCCAAAGGCAGCGCGCATGAGCTCTTCACCAACACCTCCAATGTTCAGTCCTTCTTTGTTGAACCTTGTGATGAAATCATCCACTGTTTCATTATCTCTCCGCGTGACACCAAGGATTTCCTCCAGGTCGCTGATATGCAGTTGTTGCTGGCTGAAATGCTGGGTAAACTTGCCTGCTAAGTCATCCCAACTTGTGACTTTTCCTCTGGGCAATCGTTTAAACCAAGCTCTCGCTGCTCCCACTATTATCAGTGTGAGTACATGGCACCATAGCGACATGGTCTATCCTGACACTAGTCCTTCCGCGATTAAAGTTTGTAAATGATCATCAGGATCTGATAGGTCGTCATATTGACCAATTGTCGGAGAAATTTTTGGATTTCCAGCAATTCCGCCTCCACTATTTTCTTAGTGAATTTAGATCTTCCGGATGAATCCATTGGCCGATATGGTTTGGAGAAGTATTCACTTGCATCTGGGTGGTACTTGATGAGCTTCTTGACGAATGTGTCCAAATCCCTATAGCTTTGTTCATAGTCTGGGTCATCTAAGCGTGAGTTAACTATCTGGCGCGAGCGATGTGGTTTATTACGCTCGTCCGCCTGGTTGTCTGGCTGTCCACTCGGCGTTTTCCCATATGGTAGCTTAGTTTGTTGTACTAGAGTTGACTCTTCCTCGTCTTCTTCATAATATTCATCTGCGTTATTGCTGCCCGCTTCTCCATCGAACAAAGTTCTGGGTTGGATGACAGATGATACTTTTCGCCGTACTTTTTCCATGAGTTTTTGTTGTTGTTCCTCCCACCAAGCCATTATGTTCGGTGGTAGAAGTGCCTGCGACTGTGGTTGCGTTTTTGTTTTGTTTGTAACGGTTGGTCGAAGGCTGGACTCGTTAGCGAGCCTTCGCCGCTACCGATTACGTCGACTATTTCCAAGTTTCCATCTTGGTTGGCGTTTGACTATTCGCCAGCCTCCTTAGTAAGTGTATTACAACTCATCTGGACCAAAAAGGTTTATGAATTATTTGTTCTAGCAATATGGACAGATGGCGACAATGAAGAAACACGAAATCCCCCCTCATGTCTAATGACTTAGTCCGAGGGTAATAATCAAGTATTTCCCATGATGGGTTTGATTCCTTCTTTTACAGATGAATGTTACCTACAAAACAAAACACCATGAGCTCGTTACGAGGAATATGGGAGAGGGGGGATTCTCTCGTAACCACCCTCTGGCGTGAGAATCAGTATATGACTTGTGATAAATATATAGTGAGTTGAGAATAATAGATTTAGAATCCTTTACCATTTGGAGGTATATTGGTATATATAGCCGTTGGAGGAGAGAGAGTGTGTGTGGTCAACTGTCTTGTCAGGCTCCCTACCAATTATATTCCATACACGTGTGTTCTAGGGAGTTGCTGGGCATCATGGTAGTACTATTGCTCATGTGTTGTTTATCCCTTATTGGTTGGGCGTCATTTACAATGAGTATCTTTCCTTTTTGTCCCATGCTTGTGGAGATCTTTGGAGCTACCATTCCCAAGGTGTCAGGGAATGTTTATTACATAATGCCGTATATATTTCCATCGTTTTCAATCCATGGTGTCCGCATGGTGCTTGACCCTTCCAACCGTCGGGACTATGTTCTACTTGTTTAGGGGTAGGTTTAGTACCCTACCTCTACATCCGGTATTATTATTCTTTAGTGATTTCATCATTATTATTTTTTATCTATGTATTTGATTTCTTTTAAAATAAGTATATATATTATACCTTTTGGCTCAAATTGTAGGACTAAATATTTAACTGATGTACTATTATCATGGTTTTAATATCATAGAGAAAGATTTCACAATTGTTTGAACCAAAAAAACAGGTTCAGAACACTTGAATTGTTAACATCTAAGCTTATATACGAGGGATACCATATTAACTTTTCAACTGAAATTGGTTATGAAAAAATTTAATTAGTTGATTAAAAATCAACTTAAAAAATCGTAATGTATTAGTTTTATTAAAAAGAAACTCAAAAATATAATAATATTAAACTGTTGTTTTAAATAAGTTTTATAAAATAAAAAAAAAACTAGTATTTCGACCCATCATGTTGTTGGGGGTTATGGAAGTAATTCAAAGTTTTCGATGTCAATTTCACAATATTTCGACCAATCATTGTTTTACTTCTTGTAGTAGATATGGGCTTAGGGCCCAACATATTTTTCTTTTTGTTTCGTTGGCAGATGCTCTAAAGGTTGCCAAACAATGGTTGTGCGGTGAGTACATGTCTTTGCAGGCTCTCAATCGGCACTGTCACCATGAAGACAAGGTTATCAAGTTCAAAGGTGATACGGGAGGGGTGGAAGACTTTCTTGTGGGGATCTCTAAGCCACAACTTGCCATAGATGTAGTTGCCTTGGGCGGAGTCGCTTTGGACGCGACCCTACTAGACCGTATTTCCGCATTTCCGTTAAAGACAGTAAAAAGCATTCCTCCTAGCTGTCGCATGGCATTTGCCCATGCCTTAACTGGTTCACTGTGCAAGGTGGTATCTAGGCCTGAGTCCATTGAAGCGGGGGTTAAACTTTTGATTTTACCCCGTTGCACAAGTTGTCAAGCCTTCCAACCGATAGGAGCGTAGGTCGGGGAATAGGAAATCCTTACAATGCTATTCTATTCGGCAGGCCCTGACAAGGTGGGGTGATGGAAGCGGATGTGTTGATATTATCCAATCACTCTTTAACCAACCGGTGGATATGGGCTCAAGAGCCGATGAGGCGTCATTCGGGGGTGATCATTCGAGGAAGGGCCTCAATGCTAAGCAATGTATTCGAAAAGTTGCCGATGGGCACTTCATGGCCGCAGTTAAAGTTTTGTCCTCTTCGGGTGTTGCTCCTCTTGGTGACGCCACTATGAAAGCGTTGCTTGATAAGCATCCCATCTTGCCCCCGCCCGCCTTGCCTGAGGCCTTACTCTCGGTGGCCCCTTTGGTTGTGGATGTTGAAAGTGTTCTTGGGTGTATTAAATCATTTCCTAAAGGGACTTCTTGTGGTAGAGATGGGCTTAGGGCCCAACATATTTTGGATGCCCTATGAGGGGAAGGATCCGTGATTTTCGTGGGGTTGCTTAAGGCTATCACTGAGGTGGTTAACTTGTGGTTAGGGGGGAGATGCCCTGTTGCTTTGGCGGAGTTTGTGGCTTCGGCCCCCCTAACGCCACTGCTTAAGCCCGACAATGGGGTTAGGCCTATTGCCGTTGGAGCGATTTGGAGAAGGCTTGTATCCAAAGTGGCTATGAGGAGTGTTGGGAAAGAGATGGCAAAATACCTTGGTGATTTTCAATTCGGGGTGGGGATCCCGAGTGGAGCGGAGGCGGTGCTTCATAGCGCGAATAGATTTCTTAATATGTTCCACTCGGATGGGTCGTTGGCTTTGCTTACAATAGATTTTTCTAATGCCTTCAACCTGGTGGATAGAACCACACTCCTGCATGAAGTTCGTGTCAGATGCCCATCTATTTCCCTATGGGTTAATTTTCTTTACGGGCAACCGGCTAGGCTATATGTAGGGAATGATTGTATCCAGTCAACGACTGGGGTTCAACAAGGCGATCCTTTAGGACCCCTTCTCTTTACATTAGCTTTACACCCCCTCATTCATCAAGTACGAGATGGTTGCAAGTTACTTTTCCATGCATGGTACTTAGATGATGGTACGATTATAGGAGACGCCATTGAAGTGGCTAAAGCCCTGGATATTATTAGATCCAAGGGGCCAAGTCTGGGGCTTGAGCTTAATATTAAAAAGACCGAAGTATATTGGCCGTCGTGCAATGGGATAAAGGCAAAAGAAGGTTTATTTCCTATCGGGATTGGGAGACCGGAGTTAGGGGTAAAACTCTTTGGAGGTGCGGTTAGCCGAGACGCAGGGTTTATCAGTAGTTTGGCCAGTACCAGAGCTTCAAGAGCTGTGGAACTAATGAGATGTCTTAATCGCCTGCGTGACCCTCAATGTGAGCTACTCTTGCTTCGCTCATGTATGGGGGTGGCTAAGTTGTTGTTCGGACTCCAAACATGTCAGCCTATGTTTGTTAAGGAAGTTGTCTCTGTTTTTGACAAAGGGCTTCGAGCGGCGATTGAGGATATTGTGGTATGTGGGGGTCCGTTTTTTGGGGATTTTCAATGGAGACTGGCCTCACTCCCTATCCATTTCGGTGGTTTAGGGTTATATTCAGCTTAGGATGTTTCTACCTATGCTTTCGTAGCCTCGAGAGCACAATCTTGGAAGTTAAAGGACCACATTTTGCGTGATTGTGGTGTTGATGGGTTAGATTCCGATTTTGAGTGTGCAATGGATTATTTGCATAACTCTATTCCTGATTTTAATCTTGGCGGGTTCGCTAATAAGGACACCGCCCCCCCCCCCCCCCCCCCTAAAGCCCAAAATGCTTTGGCGAGTGCCCTTTATAGTAAAACCGTCCAAAGTTTGGGAGAAAAGTTTGGCATGTCCTCTCGTCAGAGAGCGGTATTAGAATGTCTTCAGGCTCCTCATGCTCAAGACTTTTTGACTGTCACCCCCATCGAAGGGTTAGGCCAGCACATTTCAGCAGTGGAGTACCGAGCCATTCTTAAATATCGGTTAATGATCCCCCTGTTCCCAGTTGATGAGCCCTGCCCGGTTTGTCGTAAGGCGTGTTTAGACAATTTTGGTGAACATGCGGTTCATTGCAAAGAACTCCCAGGATTTAAATATACACATGATTTGGTCAGGGATGTCCTTTTCGATGTGTTAAAACGAGCTGGAATCTCGGCAAGAAAAGAGGCTCCTGTGAATTTCTTGTCGGATCCACGTGAAGGAAGGTCTACTCCCCGACCAGCGGACATTCTTGTGTTTGGATGGGCTGGGGGGAAGCATGCTTGTGTGGACCTTACTGGGGTGTCCGCTCTTGTCGGGCTTAGGGACACCGGGTTTGTTGCTAGGCAGGCCGTGTTAAAGGCAGAAGCAGGAAAAATTGCTAAACACGAGAAAGCGTGTGTGGAGAATCAACACGCCTTCATTCCTTTTGCTTTGATACATTTGGGTCTCTTGCTCCCGATGCTGCTACGTTTCTAAAAAGAGTTCAGCGGGTCGTGCACAGTAACTCAACGACGCCAAAGAACGATAATTTTATTTTCAGTAGGATTGGTTTTGCCATTCAAAAGGGGTTGGCAGCACAACTTGTTGCCCGCTTACCTGCCTCTTTATTGTAATTGGATCCTTTTATTTGAAATGAAAAATGGGCAGATTAAAAAAAATTGAGACTATACCAAATCAGAAGTAAAGAAACATTTTACTAAACACTAGTAACCTAGCACTCAAAAAGCTTTAAAAAGCATATGAAGTGCTCAGCGTTAAAAATGAAAAACGTTACATTATTTGATAATACTTAAATATTGAACAAAGTCCAAGTAAGTCAATCTTGACGCTCAACATAAGCCACCCAACATTGCAAGCAACATCCAAATTGCAAATTTTACTTTACTTTCTCTGGCTATAAAAGAGGCATACTGTAATAGGGAAAACCAACAAATTCATTAAAATAAATTAGTTAATATCAAATGTAGTAGATTTGTAGTAATAAAATGAATGGAAATAATCCATAAATTTTTATCATCAAGGCTAAAATTGAACTCTATAATACCTTTATACTCTAAAATGACAATAAAACATTAGTTTTTACCCCAAAGATTTCTACTTGCAATACATCTTAGGCTGAGGGGTGTGGGGGGCTCTAATGGGGGCGCGAGTGGGGGCTCCAGCCAATAATATTATGACGTGTGGCAAAGAGAGAAACTGGATAAGGGGGGTGTTGGAGCCCCCGGTGGAGCCCCTGGCCCTGGTGTGGAGGGGCTCCAGCAGGGGCTCCAGCGGATTTTTTTTTATTTTTTTATAAATATATTCAAAAAACGTATTATTAAAAAAACTCATAAATTATTTAAAAAAACACACATTAATGAAAAAACACATTAATATCTAAAAATAAAATAAAAATAAAAGTACTAAAAAAAACATTATTCTTATTCTTCGGCTTGGTCTTCTTCGATCAACCTCTTTCGGATACGTTCCTTTTGCTTTTCCATTAGCATTTGATCGACCGGATTTAGGTTACTGAAGTCTCTAGTAAGGAAGTCCAAATCTCTCATTCGACTTTTTTCCTTTTTGTCATTAGAGACCACCTCCATGGTTTTGTTGAATTTATTGAGGGATTCAACAAGATTGGCGATGTTTACGGCTTCCCCCCTCAGCCGGTTTTTTCCTCTTGGCGTCCCGTCCCAATGGCCACCTCCTCGGCGGTGAAGACGTTTCCTCCCCCGCAATGTTTAGGTCGAATCCAACGCGGCAATCCGACCCGATTGAAGTGCTATACGCTCCGGACGAACTTGTTTTAGTCCGTTTCGGCCGTACTTCCGCATCAACGTCCGGCGCCACCAGCTCAACCCACTTGGAACACCTTTTCAACCTCTCCCACAACTTTACATCGTCCCACGTCTTCACCGTCCCATACCTCCGCAAACACTCCTGATTCCACTCTTCGACAGTGAAATTGTAAACCGCCAAATCATCACTGCCACTTGGTCTCATACGACCGCTGTTCCTGTTGAAAAGATTAGTAAACAAGCCGACAAATTTTCTGATTTTGGACCACCGACCCGAAATCATATCGGGGTTCCGCTCTGTACTCCCAACGAGCGTATAGAACGTCTCCCTAACCTTTGTCCAAAAAATCTTGCTCTTTTGGTAGTCGGCTGCAAAATGAATAAATAAATTTGTAAGTCATTTAACTTTTTTATTTAACTTTTTTATTAAAAATCATTTTTAAAAACGTTAAAACAATTACCGCAACGCCGATCCTCAGAAATGACTATCCAAGCCCGACACAAGGCTTCCTTCTCATCCGATGACCACGGAGTGGTTTTCCGTTTCGTCCTCGGAGTCGAAGCCGGTCCCGACCCGTCCGTTGCAACTTGTTTTTTCCGGTGGGCGCGTCTTCTTTGTCCCGTAGCTTCACTGTGTGATTCTTGTGTCTCCGGAACAACAAAGTTAGGAGACGGTTGTATGTTGGATGGTTGAAAGCCGGATGATTGTTGCGGCTCCGAATAAAACATCGGTTGGTGCGGTGACGACCATAAATCGTCGTCAATATAATCTGAATCTAGGTTTGGGTACCAATTTCCAGCCATGTTTTTAAAAAAAAGTTTGGAAGATGGGTTGATTTTGGGTTTTTTTTTTGAAGTTGTGGTAATTGTTTTATGTGAAATGGGTTATATATAGGAAGAAAAAAAAAATTTTTATTAAATAAGAGCCCAACGGCTCATTTTAAATGTCCAACGGCTCTTTCACACAATCCCATGCACCTTTACGCCATACTGGTCCCGCGAACCACCTTGCGCCTGCTTTGTTTTTCGTGCTCGCGCCCCTCTCGCGCCCCAGTGGTGTGGTGCTCGCGCCTGGGGGCGCGAGCGGAGGGGCTCTCGCGCCCCCGTTAAAGCCCCACACCCCTCAGCCTTACATCATCTGTGCAGTATACACATCAATCTTTTCCTTAAACCCAACATTCTTTCCAGTTTCAAAAGTCAAACGCTGCCAAAATAACATCAAAAGTCAAAATTAAGCTCCCTAATATCAATAACTCAACAAACTTTACTTATCGTATTTATAGAATTTATTAGTTTACTTTTATCGTTATCTACCTATGATTAAAATGATTACCATGTCATCTTTGATCCTATAAATAAGAGGTTCATCAGTCTCACCAACTTTGTTAGTGTCCAACATTCACATCATGTAAACATTCAATATTAAAAAGTTAATTAGTTTACAACGGAAAAGAATACATAAAATGTAGCTTATATATATTAGTATATTATGATTATAATAGTACCTTTAAATGACATCTTTCATGGAAGACCCATTTTCTAAGCACACAACTTGACAATAACAATTTTTGTAAACACAAATGCATACTCATCGCTTGCTTTATTTGTAGGCTCCAATATAAAAAACAAAAACCGAACATCATCATAGCCATAAATCATTCTGAAAAGGTGGGAATAACAAACATAACCATCATACTTCCAAAGGTCCAATCCGAGTCAAATAATAAAAAGTAAACCGGACATCATCTTAGCCATAAGCATCATCGCATACCAAAAATGAATATCAAATTGTCAACTTGAGGCTGCGGTTGTATCATAGTTGCAACATCCATTGTCACGCCTAAAATCGAACTTCATCATAGCCATAAAACGAAAAGTAGTACGTTGATTAGAATACATAAGCATTTATGTTATTAGATTGGTTTCAAGCCATCATCACAACACAAATGAATTAAAATATATCAACGATACAAAATGAAGGATAACATCTCCTTATGGTTGCAACATACGTTGCCATTCCAGAAAACAGAATCTCATGAGGTTCCATGTAGTACAAACAAATAAAGCTCATAAGAAATGAGCTGCAACGAATCGACATAAGATGTGCTCAGAATAGTTTAAAACCATCATCATAGCAACCTTGAACACTTTTCGACCTATAAATAACCAGAATTCACTACTAAAAATGAGTACAATCTCATCATTTCAACCCGTAATCCGAGCATCACATCAAAGTTAAACAATCCGCGACTGCAGATCTCCAACAATCATCATAACCTTGAACCCCACAAGTTGCATATCTGTGACTGCCTTACACGACCCAAAAGTCATTGGCAACATAGAAACCCCAAAGAAAGCTAAACCAAACACCACCAAGAATGAACAACAACCAACGGATTTAACAAAACATATGAAGCACAATGTACACTCATATGAATCCCTTTCAAAAACCATGACATTAACAAAACATACCAGCCAATAACAACAACAGGTGACACCTATCTGATCACAACCCTTAAGCCATAAACACCCAAAAGCCACAACTACAATAAGAATCATCACAACATTTCAGCCCGTAATCAGAGAAACTCAAGAGGGTCGCCACCATCAAACACCACCGATGCCTAGGGTTTCGTCATAGAAATCAGAAACAGTAGGTTAGGTTAAATACGGTGGTGCTTGAAAAGAAAGATATGTAAAGTTAAGAGCCCGATCACTGTCTTACCTCCGCCTAGGATTGCAAAATGAAACCGGCAACTACCACACAGTAGACGGCCTAAAACGGCCACCGGCAACGACGGTTTACAAGCACCAAAGTCCGCCTTCCCAATAGACAGACAGAAAGCACATTTGGCCGGATTGTTTGGCAAAGGATGTAAACATGAGAGGGAAAGTGAGATAATGATAGAGAGAGAGAGAGAGAGAGAGAGAGAGTTGGTAACGGTGGAAGACTGTTAGCACAGAAATATGAAACTGTCATGAGTCAGCTTGTGATGTAATACATATATTAAAAAACTAACCTAAATACTTTAGTTTTAAATTTATAAATCTAGACTCTTCTAATGCTAGACCACTAGACAGGCAAGTGTACCTATCGACTGTAGTAAAGCCTAATGAAGTCCGGATATTGAACCCACAGGATACTAGCGACACCTAAGCTAGACTCTAACTTAACTAAACTTAAATAATTGTTTTTTATGTATTTTTTTAAATATAAAATAAATAATACTTACTCTAAAACTGACACGAACAAATCGGTTTCGAACTCAAATAGGGGAAATAATTACCTAGGCAAGGAATCCTACTATTCAACTCGTAAACTCTCGGAATTGGATATATGATCGGTAACCGAATTCTAAAAATATGAAACTTAAGGAATAACTAAAGTATGCTAGATCTTCTCCTGGTCTCACCAACAATACCTAAGAACCCTAAATATCATGTAAGCTCAACGGGTTAATGGTTCGGATCACCTCCCGGTCTCACCTTACCTAACTATGCTAAAGTACCCAAAGATTAAATCACCTCCCGGTCTCTCTAATCACAATATAACCTAAGGCGTAAATGTGCATTCTTATTGAATTCGATTATAATTCAGATCTGTAAGAATCTCAAGGAATCTAGGGTAACTCACTCCCGTGCAATCACTACCCAAACCCGCAAAAGACCAAAACAGATGACACTTAATTACCTCCCGGTCTCAGAAGTGGCAGAATAAAAGGTATCTCTAAACTCTCAATTACCGCTCCTATGGAATACGTTAACTATATACCATAAACTAGTTGTAAACACACAGTAAACAACCTAATACGCATCCATACATGAAAGAAATTCACAAAGACGCATATGGAACAATAAATTGATAATAAATTAATACTAAATACGCATATGCATCACAACCAAATAAAATAAAAACTTTACCAAAGCATCACCAATCAATAAATAAACCAAAAGTAAAACGAGTCTAAAAAGTATTCATCCAAACCCAGGCAGTATAACAAGTTAGCCAACCATAACTACGAATGAAACAAAGATAAAATATATATTGCAGTTCATCGTAAAAGATATAAATATGATTGAGCTACTAGCCTGCTTTTTAATTAATGAGTTGTGCGTCTGGTTAAATTAATTCACCAGCTTCTTTAATTCTTTTCTTTTTAATTGTCGTGACTTATGTGACGAGCTTGATAGCTTGAGGTGTATGCTTGGTTCTTTCAAAATCCAAAAAAAAACCAGCAGGGGCGGCCCCCATTTATTTCGTCTGACTTTTACTTATACATATTAAAATGACCCAATTACAAATTTTGTCCTTTAAAAAAAGCCAAATTACGGTTCGTGTCCTTTCCTTGCAGGCGGTGTCCTTTAAACTTTTTTTTCCTACAAGTTTTGTCCTTTACGCTAACTGGGTTAGAAAAAGTCAGTTAAGTATGACATGTGCCAGACATGTGATGGGCATAATTGTAATTTTAACAGGGGAATATATTATATATATTTTCTTTTCTTTCTCTCTTCTTTCTCTCTAAGCCATAAATTCCGGCCACCTCTCCTCTTCCTCTCCCGCCGCCTCCTCCCACCACAAACCTCCAACAGCCGCCTCCACCGCCAGTACCACACCAACCTCCCTCAACGCCGCTTCAACGTCCGCCGCCATACAACCTCAGCTTCCGAGTCGGCGCCGTTTTCCGGCAGCCGGAGAGCCCACCGGAAAAACGCTCCGCCTGTACCTCCCATTCCATCATCACCACCGCCATACAACCGCCGTAGATCTATTACCGGCGGCTAACTGTTCTTCACAAGGTACGATTCAATTTCTACATCGATCGATTTATGCATCGTTTTAGGTTACCATTCGATTTAATCTTTGTGGGTCAATTTCATCTGGGTGTTATTGATTTTTGTTTGTTAAAGCTTGGATCTTTACGGGTGTTCTTGATTTTTGTTAAAGCTTGGATCTTTATTGTTTCTGGGTCGTTTGTTCTGGGTCGTTTGCAATCTGGGTGTTTTTGATTTTTGTTAAAGGTTGGATTTTGAGTGTTTCTTGTTGTTTATGAACCATTGATTTATGTTTGGGATCTGTGAAAATGTATAAGTGATGTCATTGTTGATTGGATTAGGTTTTGATTGAATTTGGATCTGAATCGGTTGGGGGAAATGGAGCCTGAGGGGGTTAAGCGTCGAGGGAGGAAGAGGAAGAGAAGGAAGGAGTTGCAGGTGGTGAAAAGACAAAAATGCCCTCACATGCGTCTCACGTGAGGGCATTTAACTGAGTTTTTCTAACCCAGTTAGCGTAAAGGACATAACGTGTAGAAAAAAAAAGTTTAAAGTACACCGCCTGCAAGGAAACTTAGAAAAGGACACGAACCGGTTTTTGGCTTTTTTTAAAGGACAAAATTTGTAATTCTGTCTATTAAAATTATAGCCGTCATAATTCCCATGATTTCGTGCGTAAAAATCTTCTTACTTTTTGTAGAGGGCTGGAAAAGCGAAGTCTCACGGGCCTTAATATATATATTTTCCAACTTGATCTTTTAATTCAACGGAGCCCACTCATAAGTTATAATACGTACTGCATACCAAGAATAAATTAAGTAATTCTTTTTAGTTATTTTGTCATCACAATTAAAGTAGATAGATTAATTTTTATTATAAAAGATGTGACATTTAAAAAACGATTAAGCTAGTTACCAAACTTACGTTATTAAATTTAATGAGTAGTAAATAAAGGTTATCACTCGTCGTTTTCAAATGTAGTTAAAGTACTTTATTTTATCTCAATAACTCATGAAACTTTTAAAATTTTAAAATGAACCAACTGAGAATAATATTCAATAAAAGCATTGTTCAAAAGTTTAGGAAATACTTATATAATATTTGTATATTTTAGACCACATCAGATACGGCAAAGAACATACGTGTAATCCATAGAAAACATGTAAGAGTGATACCACCAACACTGCATAAAGTACAACCACCTGTGAATAAAGAAGTTGCATTTCACACTCCTTCTTAGAAACAGAACAAGAGAACTAATAATATAGTATTTTTAATTTAATTAAAAAAATATTTTTAATTTTTTTTTCTTTCATCCTTATTATATGTTGTTATACTTCACCATAAAAAAAATATATAAAATTAAAGACAATTTAATAAAACAAACTCGTTGTAATGTATATATGCAATACGTTGACTTTTTCATAATGCATATGTGCACTAGTGTGTATTTTTATATGTGCAATAGTGTTATATTTTATACAAAAATAAAAAATAAATCGATATAGTGGATATGTGCATTAGTGTTGTATTACATATATGCGATATTGTGTATTGCACACAATTATTAGTGTTATATTTGCATATATTCAATAGTGTGTATTGTATAATGCAATTGTGTTGTATTATATGCAATAAAACACTACCGTATATATGCAATAGGCATTAGTGCACATATGCACTACACCGAGAAGTTTTTTTTATATTTTTTAGTATCAATATCATCTTATTAGGATGAAAGAAAAAAAATCACAAATTATTTTTTTTAAAGTAGTTAAAAGTAATTCTTTACTAGTTCTCTAATTCTCTCTTTAAGATGAGTTCTCTTTAGATCACACCCATATATATATAATATATATAGGGTAAGGATCCTAAGAAAACCATTTGCAAATTGAGAACTTTGAGAACCATTTTAGACCACTAAAAACACTTTTAAAAAAATATTAAAAAAATCATAAAATAACAAAATAACAAAATTTTTAAAAAAGTAAAAAAACCAAAGTTTTTATATTTCATTTCGGTTTCATTAAAAAAATAATAAAAAAACAAAAAAAACGTCGTATTATACACATATGTATAATTTTATATAATCTTTAGTTACGTAATATACACATATGTACAGTATCATATATCCTAAATTATACACATGTGTACAAAAAAACATGTAAATTTACATATATGTATATATTATACATATGTGTATATAATTTAGCTAAACCGAGTTTTTTTTATGAAACCGGGATGATAAAATAAGAATTTCGGTTTTTTTGCTTTTTTGATTTTTGTGTTTTTTTTTATTTTATGAGTTTTTTATTTTTGAGTTTTTGTGGTTTAAAATTGTTCTCATAGTTCTCAATTTCAAAAAAGTTCTCTCATGATCCTGATCATATATATATATATATATTAAGAAAACCGTTATAAAAACAAAATTTTATTTCGAAGAAAACTGGATGATAGACAAAAATATAAATGTCATTATTTTAATTTATTCTTTTATTATCTTTTTCAAAGAGAATTTATTTTAATATAATTGATTTTTACCCAACAAGATTATAATGGGAAAAGAAAAATATACACAAAATCACCTATTTTAATAAATAAGTTTCAAATATCCTATTTGGACAAATACTTTTTTCCTATACCCTATTTTAGTAAAAAAAAATAAAAAAAAAACTCAAATAAATTATGAATAGAAATCATGACATGTATATAACTAAACTAGTTTGATTCTCCTGTGTTACGGGAGTTTATTCAAGTTTTTAATCTTTCTGCTATTTTATGATGATTTATTTTATTATTTAACGTAGTTTTGTTTTAATTTAATACATATATATTAGTTTGTTATTATATTTTTTAGCGTTTAGGTTTTTCAATTGAGATGTGTAGGTTTTTGTATTTTTAACGAATAAACATAAACTAACGCGAGCATGTTGATTTTTTTAAATGAATAAACATGAACACAAATATTTATCTAATGAAAAAGGGGGCGTTGATGTAGTTGGCGATGGTGGGTAGTATCGAAAGTTAACCGACAATGAAGATGATAACCCAACAACAGAGAACATGTAAAGGAGAAATTAAGTTAGGGTTTAATGATGAAAGTGTTTACCAATAAATTAGATCTTATAACCCATTTGAGGGCTATTAGAGTTTGGTAAGACCCATAACCCGTGGAAATTATTCTTTGATGATTAAGGTGTTATATCACAAATAAATGAGATGTTATAACCCGTTTAAGAGTTATCTGGGTTTGGTGAGACCCATGACCCGCAGAAATTATTGTTTGATTATGAAAGAATTTCACAAATAAATGAGATGTTATAACCCATTTAAATACTATCCGGGTTTGGTGAGATCCATACCCACAAATATGGGTCAAATGCATGAGAAACCTTTATTTAAAAATCAAGCAATCTGGTGGCTCTAGAGAATGAGGGAACAACCTGAGAGTGACACGTAGGATTTCATGGTAGGCAATTATATAGATAGATAGATAATTAGTGATAAAATCAAAATAAAAAAATTATAAGTGATAGAAATCGTAACAATATTTGATATTTAACTAGTGATAAAACTAATTAATGTGGTTTCTTGGAATAACTCTTAGAACTAAGTTTTAGTCTTTAATATATTACCTCAAAACAATAGAATATTTGTTGGATCTTGGAGATTATATATTAGTCCCAAGTTAATTACTTCATCTACAAAAAATTTTAGAGAGTAAAAATTAGTCTTGAAACGGTACACTATGATTGAGACTCATTATCATTATTAGTTTTCAATGAATGAATTTCAGTCTCTAATTTGATCTGTTTTGAAAATATTAAAAAATTAATTGTCAGTCTCTAATATGTTCAAATCATATTAGAGACTGAAGATTAGTTGCCATACGAATAATTTTTCATTATCGATTTGGGATTGAAATTCAGTCTCCAATAAGTTTCCCGCATAAACCTAATATTGTCTAAACTTATTTGTGACTTAAATTTAGTCTCAGTTAATGGCATCAACCAATTATAAGTCCCTTACATCATTCTCATAATAATAAGTCTTCAAAACAATCAGTAACTGATAAATCAGTTCCAAATACCATGTATTTGAGACTATATATAGCAGTTCCTAAAAGTTTAGACGCGAAATGATTGAAATGACCTCATGTATGGAAGACTGAAGATCAATCCCTAATATTCGCCGATTATTAGAGACTATATATTAGTCCCTAATTACATGAATTCTGAGAGTGATTCTTAGCCCCTAGTATTTTTTCCTTAGATTGTTGAATTTTCTCTCAAAATAGAGTCTAAGTATTAGTCCTTGATCTTTCCATACACAAAATACATCAAATACTGAATATTAATCCCTAATTCGATATGTGTTGGAAATATTAAGACCCGATTTTAAGTCTAAAATGCAATCTTATCCCTAAAATCATACATTTGCAGGAATCCTCACAAACCTACCAACAAACATAGAAAATCTATATTGTTAAGTTGAAGATAATATTCACGTAGTGCGTGTAAAAGCAATTTTTTTTGTTTTATTTTGTTTTAATGTTTTTTTAATAAAACTTGCGTTCATAAATGATCTCACGCACTTAAGACTTACATTACATTTTTGATTTGTTAATTAATTAATTTGATTTAAGTTTAGGACTTTTATGTTCAATTCAAATTTATGTTAAGAAAATATTTTATCATAGAGTAGAAATCATAAACTGTTACATAAATTTTGTATTGTCAATAAAATATTGGAGTTTTACGTTATATATAGATCTATATAATGGAAGAATAATGGTGTTAGTGTGTAAGGGAAACCACATTAGATGTGTAAGAATAAATCAGGACATACGTTGTTATTTTGTTTGTTATTATTATGTATTATGTGTAGGTGTTGCATATATGTGTAGGGATATGCATACAGTGTATTGATAATTTCTTGATATGTACACATGTATAATGATTTTATGTAGGAATAAAATGATATGTTTATTTACAATATGATGAAACAAAATGCTATATACATGTGTATGATGATCAGTGTAGGTATTATACATGTGTGTGTAGGGATATATATGCTAATAGAATATATATAGCGAACCTGCTTGTTTACATTATGATGCAACAAAATACTATGTGTAGGTGATTATGGTCTGTGTAGGTGTAATATATATGTGTAGGGATCAACTACAATGTATATATTGTGGTACGTCTAGGTGTTGTATATGTGTGTGTGTGTAGGATCGCGGTCGCACAAGCTAATCCCTACAGGTTTATAATATTATCATATAAAGGTACATGTTTATGTTGTGATTTTGAATTGGTTTTTGGCTTTGACAAGTGTAAGAAGGATAGTTAGTTACAGTTTAATGTTCACTAGTGTTGTATTATGGTGTTAATCATTGTAATGGTTGTGTAGTATAACCAATCAATATGCACATGTAGGAAAGTATGCGAGAGTGTAGGTGTGGGAATTAGGGAAGGGGGGGGGGGGGGGGGGTTAATAAATATATAACATAAGAAAATTAGAGGGTGTGTGAGAGAGAATATACTTTTTTTATTGTCAATGTATGTTCAGGAATTTAGCCAACGTGCGTCAAGGAAGATAATAATAATGTATTAATAAAGCGTTCGTAGGTAAATTTTTGTCTGGTTTTTTCTTATTAGTGTGTAGGAATGATCTTATAATAATGAATAGAAAAAAGTCGATATGTGAAATTATTTGGTATTAACCTAGAGGTGAGTGATACATGGTATTTAAAAATAAACGAATTACCTCGGTAGTCTTTGAAGAAAAAATAAGAAAGAAACGAAAATCAGCAAACGAAAATAGTTGAATTTAAATTATTCTTTGAATTTTCGATAAACAAAAAACAAATAATGTGAGAACCGTACATGAACTGAATGAAACATATAATATGAATTAAAATCAGTAAGATAAAATTTATTAGGAATTATCAATTTTCACACAATCTTATGTATATTTTAAAAGGGTGACCATCCCTTACACCATTTTTACTAAATATACATCTCCCTTAATTTATTAGATAAATTATTATTATTATCTCTTAACATTATTTATAAACATATTAGTCCCTACAACATTTTTTTCACTTAATAATCTCCACTACATATATCAAATTAAAAACTATCAAGTATTACTATTAATTTATTTTTTAATATTAATATTGTAAATATTTATAATATCTTTTTTTTTTTTAATTTTAATAGTATATATATTTCTAATATCCTTATTTTACTTCTTTATATTCTACAAAATAACCCGAAACTCAAAAACCTAAAACCCTAAACCGAACCCTAAACACTAAACCCGAAACTCTAAAACCTAAAACCCTAAACCCGAAACCCAAAACCCAAAACCCTAAACCCGAAAACCTAAACCCTAAACCCGAACCCTAAACCCTAAACCCTAAAACTGAACCCTAAACCCGAAACCCTAAACTCGAAATCATAAAAAAAAACACAACTTGTAAAAAAAATAATATGAAATCTTTATTTTTGTGCTAATTTGGTTATTATATAAACTCAAAGGGTAATATGAAGGTTTGTTTTCCCAAGAGAGGAGGGGGTATGACAAGCAATCAGGGGAGTACATTTGGCCTAACCCATTTTAGAAACATACGTTGCAATCTAAACTGCTTTTGAATTCAAAATTTTAATATATAAAAACTGAAAGAGATAATTAATTTTAAACAACATGCCTAAATTAGCGATTTCCTTCAATTACTCTTATTCCCTTATTTTATTGTAAAATTAATTACACTATAAAAGAAACATTTTGATTGGTTAGGATGATTTCTCAACTTCTCGCATTTAGATGACTTCTCTCATGAACTTAACATATATATATACTAGGTTAGTTATTCGTGTAGCACACAAATTAGAATAAGTAATTTATTTTAAATAATAACATAATATGAAATACAAAAAATATGTATCACATATGATATATTATACAACAAAAAAAATTACACATTACGCAATTTGGAAATAAAAAGTTGTTAGAAAATTCATAAGTCATAAATTATTTCTTTGTTATTTTCTATATTAAAACTTAGTTGTAAATGACAACTTTTTTAAACCAACTCGTGGACCAAAACTCATTCTAATCTTAAATTGTTTTGACATGAACAATGTTTGATACTTTAATCGGTTAAAGAAACTCACTCGTTCCGTATTGGTTACTTATAAAAATCTAATATTAATAACTAATTCAATACATTTTATATTGAACAAATTAACATATTTATGATGGTATTAATTCTTTAAAATTATGATGGAATTATTAAAAATTGAAATGTAGTTAATATGAGAGAGATGAGGGAAAATTTTGTAAGGATCAACATAGTTAATATGAGAGAGAGATGAGGGAAAACTATTAGACTAAAACCGCAGATTTCGACAAACCATAGGGACGAAACCGCAATTCACTCAATAATAATAGATTGAAAAGAAAAAAAAATAATAAAATATAAAACTATTAATAAGAAAAAGAAATATATATTTAAATGACATAAATGAGAAAATTTTGTAAGGATCACTAATGTGTAATGGCATATGGCATTAAGAGCCGTGTAGAACATGAGTTAGAATAAATAAATGTGTTTAGATAATAACCAATGTAAATATGTTCAAATGATATAAAGATATAATATATGGTAGAATAAACTACATATTACACAATATGGAAATAAAAAGTTGTTAAAAATTTATAAATCTCTAAATATTTTCTTGTATACAATATTTGTAGTTTAAACCTACATATCAAAATTAGTATTTTCGTTTTGTTTTTTATTTCAACTTTAGATAACGAAACACATAACTTACCATGCGTTAAAACAGGTTGTCTAAAAAATAAATCAAATCATCTATAGTGATTGGCTTTAGCTTTTATTAATGTTTATTGCAAAACAAACATAAAGTTAAAATTTCTTTATTTGAAATTAATTATTTTATCTAAATCAACGTGAAAATTTGTTACTTATAAAAGCTTAATATTAATTACTAATACAACATATTTATATAAAATTAAATAATATATCAATGTTTGTATTTAATTTGTAAATTAAAAAATAATTGATTAAGAAGGGAAAAAAAGTTAAATATAAAACTATTAATAAAAAGGGAAATGTATTTAATAAGTTAGAGAGGTGGGAAATTTTTATAAGAAGCTGTCTTGTGTGATGCTATGTGACATCAAGAACCTTTATTTACTATATAGTATATATATATATATATATATATATATATATACATGATAGAATACAATAATCCTTGACTTACTTTAACATACAAAAACACCTATATTCACGAAATTGATCCTTGAAATCACATCACAAGATCTCGGAATCGTCAATGCATACCCAGTTAATCATCGATTCACCGAAAAAAACATATTTGGATCGTTAAGTGATTAATTTTTTTAGTTTTCTTCATGAAACCCGTTTTGAGTGTATCATGATTTTTTTTTACCGTTTTTGAATTTTGTGTAACATTCGTTAATTTTCAAACCTGACTCATTTTTATTTTCAATGTGTTTTAGACATTTATAATCAATGTAATGTTGTGTGTCCATGTTTTAATCATGTTATTGGTCATTGATACTAAAGTTATGTCATATTTACTATGCTAACATATTCACAAGTTTTGATGAATTGAAAATTGTTACCTCACATTGTTACTTATACTGTGTTGCGTATTTAAAGCGTTTGGAAACTCGTATAACCTAACTCGATATTTGGAGTCCATAATAATTTATGTATATGTATTTTGCCTATACATAATAAGTTATAACTCATAATTGTGTTTCTTTCATTTTATAACACAATAAATTGTTACATGAAACTTTAAACATGTAACTAACATAAGTACTATATCTAATTAATTATTGTAGCAAATGTTTCTTCCCATATCTTAAAATACAACCCAAACACCTCCAAAACTGTTCACCCCATCCCCTTTCCCCCTCTCCAAGTTTTACACCAAAAACAAACTTTCCTAAGTTAGCCACTCCAAATCTTGTTATGTATATGAGACTATCATCCCCTCTTTTTCTTTTGTAGAATTATTATTCTTCTTTGAAATTCAAAGAAGAATTTATCTTCTCCTCTCTCCCTCTCTCATCTCCATCTTCTTCATTTTTCTTATTGTTACTATTTTGTCAAAAATTAAGGTAATCAAGGTGTTGTTTAACACTAATTGTACTATCTTTAAGTTTCTTTTATTCTTGTCATCTTCTTCATTTGCATGGTTGCAAAGCCATCATATATTAATGTCAAGGATCCCACATAATCTATACACCATGGTGTGTGTTCTGGAGGAGACAAAGAACTAAAGGTTGGAAGATGATCTTCAATGGTCAAACCTTAACAAACTTCTTACATTCCTTGTAGTTTTATGTTTTATTTAGATATTCTTTTATACCATAGCCATAAAGTTTTGATGATACATATTCTTTATATGATGTATTCATCACCCCATCAATGACCTATAATTTATTTTCATAAAAAAGACCATTTCAATATGTAAAGGACATTAATAATTATTATGATTCTAAATAGACATAATTCTTGGCCAACAAAGGTTGAGCCATAACTTTATCCTAACAAATTGAAATGGTACAAAAACAAAGCGTATGACTAAATTCATTGAGTTGTGGTTCTAATAACATTTTATTCACATTTTAATTCATTTTTCCATAGTGGTCAAATTAAAATAGTGCGCAGATCTGTACCCTTTTAGAAGAATGGCTGTTTTAGCCAATCTCGGGTCCAAGAATCAGCAGCAGATTCCTATTACTGAAGAGCCTAATGACTTTAATGTTGAAACTCCTAGAGTTTATGTAGCAAGTCAAGCTTCAGGCAGCTAATCTGGACAACAAAGATTCAATGCCCAAATGGTTGATGATGGTGATACATCTTCTATGGCTAGTGGACATGCTCCATATGTTCCTAGCAGCTCAACTCAAGAAAATGAATATCAAGCTTTGTTTTCTATGTTTACTGAATTCTATAATGCATTTGTGGCTAAGAACATGATTCACACAAGTGTTGTACAAAAAGATTTGGAACAGATTGATGCGGATGATCTTGAAGACATGGATTTGAAATGACAAGCAACCATGTTGGCTTTGAGAAGCAAAAGGTTGTACAGCATGACTGGAAGATCTACATTCTTTGGTCCAATTGACAAGATTGGTTTTGATAAATCCAAGGCAATTTGCTACAATTGTCAACAACCTGGTCATTTTGCAAAAGAATGAAACTGATCAAGACAATTCTAAAACAATAACGACAACAACCATATTCAAAGGAATCAGTATCAACAACATAATCTAAGTCAAGGTCAGCAACAAATGCAGTTCAACAATAACACCTTTCAGGCACAACAAAACAATTAGTAACTTGTTCCCCAACAATGACCTAATCAAATAAACCAACAGAACTATCCACAAGCCACATCAAATCAGAATAGAGCGAATACAACACAACTAAGGAACCAAGAAAATGTTGTTGTAGCTCAACAACCTCAAGATGGGTTGTTTGGCTGGAGCAATCATGCAAAAGAGACTAAAAAGGCTAATGTAGCACTCACGGCTAAAATCAATGAACAATGTGAATCTTCAACATCTCAGGAACAATCCACAGAAGTCACTGATGTATGGTATATGGATAGTGGATGTTCCAGGCACATGAACTGTGATAAAAGATCACTTGTTAACTATGAAGACAAATTCGAAGGCCCGGTTGCTTTTGGAAGTGATGAAAATGGAGGGAAAATTATGGTTAAATGTATTCTCACAAATGGAAAAGTTTCATTTGACAATGTATTCTATGTTGAAGGACTACAATATAATCTTTTAAGCATATCTCAAATGTGTGATAAAGGTTATAAGGATTGTTTTGATGAACCACATTATTTCATCTTGAAACTAGAGTTTGTGATACCACCTGAAACAATTATGATGATGACACCAAGAAATAACAATATGTATGAATTAAAAATGAAAGATGATATTTCTAAAGGTGAAACTTGTTTTGTTTCTGAAGCTTCTGAAAATGAAACCAAGCAATGGCACAAAAAATTATGTCATGTGAATTTTAAGAATATGAACAAATTTGTGAAAGGTGAGCATGTTATTGGGTTGCCATCAAGGGAGTTCAAGTTTGAAGACAACTGTGTATCATGTCAAAAGGGAAAACAACATAAATCATCTCACAAAACAAAACTAATAGATTCCATTGATCAAGTGCTTTAATTGCTTCACTTGGATCTCTTTGGCCCTATAAGTGTTCCATGTATTGGCAAGAAGAAGTATTGTTTGGTGGTCATAGATGATTTCTCAAGATTCACTTGGGTGTATTTCCTAGGTTCAAAAGATGAGGCTGCTGTGACAACTGCCCAAATCCGACCCGACCCAGGTACCCGTTTTCGGATCCGATCTTAAGATTTAAAATTTGATTATAAACTATATATATATATTACTAATAATAATAATGATAATAATAATAATTCCTTTCCGCCGTCCCGCCCCTTTTTCTCTCTTGTCGCCGTCCCGCCCCTCTGCTTAACCCTTAAGCCTTGAACCCCTTTTTCTCTTAACTCTTTGCTTGTCCTTTGGTTCTTCCCGCCTAAGGATGTCTGCGCAGCTCCACGCGCCAGACTCCTTACAAGGAAGCCTGCGTGAAGACCAGCTGTTCCTGCGATACGCGAGGCGAACTGTTCCCGCGGCGCGCAAAGGATTGTAGTTCTTCCCGCGGCGCGCTAAGGATTGTAGTTCTTCCCGCGGCGCGCAAAGGATTGTAGTTCTTCCCGCGGCGCGCTAAGGATTGTTCTGTCTGCCTTCGCCCTCGCGCACTCTAGCCTTCTCGCGCTAGGCACTTAAGTCTTTTCTCCAGTTTAAGCCAGCCTGTATGCTTTTGAAATATCTTATCCTCTGTGCTATACCTGCCAAGGTATGGGCACAGTAGGCCAGATCTGACATCTGTCCGAAAAGTCACTTTCGGCGCAGCTTGCTTACCAACCCTCTTGGTTGTCAGAAAAAGTAACTGGCATAATCTTTTAAAATCTTCTTTTCCATGTCTTGATCAGTACTTTGTCTGACCCCTCCCATGCTATGAACAGTAACCTGTCAGCCTTCCCCATCCCCTGCAGCTGCCACCATATCTTTTGCTTGTGATATCTTTTGCTTTTGATATCTTTTGCCTTGATTTGATGAGATCTTTTTCCCCAATTCAAGGGATGTGTTCCCTAGGGTTTTCCTATAAATAAAACTAATTTCTTGGATAATTAAACACTGCACTCAAACACTTAAACACTCCCCAAAATCTTTCTCCCTTACTCTCAGCCGAAGATCCTCAGCGACGCCTCTTTGCAATCCGTCTTCTCTTCTTTTCTGCCCAGAAATCTCGGTAAATATATAATATATAATTTTTTCTTTAAATAATTTGTTTAAGTGACTTGCATATATTCAAGACATAAAAATCAATCGTTAAACCAATAACCTCTTATTTATAGGTTAACTTTCGCTTGTTTAAAAGTTGGTTCTTACGTTATCTTTCAACGCACCTTTTACAAGTGAGTAATCTCGTACCTAATCCCCTTTTATTTTTAACGTTTTGGGATGTTCATGTGTTCGTACAACTTGAGTCTTAAACTTGTTTATGAAATTATGTGCGCAAACCCATGTGTTATGGACGTTTACTAGTGTTGTATATTTGTATGTGTGGATCATTAACCGCTTTGATCGGCCTATTCCGAAGTTTTCATGGATCCATTAGATGAACACGGGAGACCTATTGTTACGATTTTCTTGGTTTGTTTGCACATACACGAATGATTATTTGTTTTTGCTCGATTTGGAGCACGCTATGAACTATGAGCTATGATCTATTTAGGCTTGATCACAATCTATTTACACACTATGTTGAACACCAGTTATACACATGTTGCGCGCAGTGCTTTGTTATTATCTATTTATATCTATTAAACTTGATTTCTCACCGACACGCAAGTGTTGACGTTTTATTTTAACACATTGTTCAGGTTTGCTGTAGCTGCTTTTGGAAACTCGGGGACACGTAGGATGTTTTCTTTTACTTTGGACCTAGTTTAAAATATAACAAGACAAATTTATGTATTTGAATATTATGAGTTATGTTATGTGATTTGTTACTTTATGGTGTGTTATGCGCATGCGCAATGAAATGTATTTATTAAATATTGACACCCAAATAGTGTCACGAGTAATGAAACAATTGGTAGCGCCCCGATGTATAATCCGCCATCGGTCAGGGTGTTACAGATTGGTATCAGAGCTCCGTGACTTTAGGATTAGGTGGTTAGACGTAACGACCTAGAATACCTAAGAGTCCCTTCTCGCGCATGAGAAAAATCTCATGATTGCGCGCTAATTGTTAATTACTCGATATTTATAAAATATGCTTGCGCATACGCAGCACATGATTTCATGTTTTATCCGCGATCTTTCGATTTTTATTGTTAAATTTCAATTCGTTTCTTTACTTACATATTCGTTTGTTGTTGGGACTTAACATTGAAAATCCGAAAAGTCATGGTGATACATGAATAGTTGATTTTCAATCCCCATTAACTTTATGTTCTAAAATTGAAGATTTGAAAAGTCATGGTGATACATGAATTGTCAACCTCCAATACTCATTTACTCGTATATTTTAAATTGAAGATTTGAAAAGTCATGGTGATGCATGAATTGTCAATTTTCAATTCGAATTCATTACCTGTATTAAGTTTGCATTTAAATTCATATTTTACTTCAAAATTTGATAGCATTTAACTCCGAGAAACAAGCTTTATGATGATATACTTTGCGCTAAAACGATTTCCCATACCAAGATATTAACAAAAACTAAAACTTTTATAGAATGCCTCCGATATCAGCTCGCCGTCATCAGAGGAGAGAAGCCTCGCGCAGACGTATGCAGCGTCGTTCCCAGGAAATGGCCGCCGCAATAGCCCAAGCCTTAAATCAAAATAATACCAACCCCTCCGGATACAATATTAAGTCCTTTAATGCGGGTAACCCTCCGAAATTCACAGGGCTCGAAGGAGCCACCGTAATGCTCCAATGGCTCGAGAAAATTGAGAACACCTTCCTTCATACCCATTGCCCTCCAGACCGACGAACCTTATACGCCTCAAGTGTCCTGGAATCAAGGGCGCTTACATGGTGGAACGGAGTAGCTCACGCGCGTGGCGCAGAGGCTGCTTCTAGCATGCTCTGGGAGGAATTCAAGGATCTTTTGACTCGAGAATTCTGCCCTCCCAACGAAGTAAAGCGCCTTGAGGAGGAATTTTGGAACTTGAAACAGTACAGTGGCGAAACGCGCGAGTACGCTACGCGCTTTCACGAACTAAGTCTGCTTGTCCCGCACCTAGTTACCCCTTCCCGTCGCGCCATCGAAAAGTTTCTTGGGGGCCTCCCCATGGAAATTCAAGATTCTGTATGGGCCAGGAACCCAGTAACCCTCTCTGACGCCATCGAGTTGGCCGCTGTGCTCAGCGACAACCATGTCAGGGCAGGAACCCTGTTCCTGCGGGGAGCCGAGAAGACCAAACTCACCAAGACTGTCCCAGAACCAACAGAAACCAAGCCAGAACCCTCAAACCGTAACAACCTCAAACGCAGGCGCAAACCCAATCATCAAGCCTACGCGCTTACCAACCCGCTCATTGTCCAGCAACCCGCCTACCAACCTCCAGTATACGCTCCTAACCCACTGTCAACCTACCCAACACCCCCTGTAGTCCATAACTATGCCTTAACCAATTCCGCGCTCCCTGCCCCGTCAACTAAGAAACCTTACACAGGAAACCAACCCTTTTGCCCAACCTGTAAACTTCATCACCCAACTCAAACCCCGTGTCGACAATGCAACCAATGTGGCCGTATTGGTCACACTGCCGAGTACTGTAGAGTCCTTCCCGCCAACCCAATCGCGCAAACACCACCAACCTACCCGCAAAACCCACAATCAACATACCATAATCCACGACCCAGGTCGTGCTATAACTGCGGTGACCCCAGTCATTTCCGGAACGCGTGCCCGAGACTGCAAGTACAAATTACGCAAGCTAATCCGGTTAACCAAATTTCAAACCAAGTGGCGCGCGGACGAGCTTTTAATATAACCGCGCACCAAGCGCAAGCGAATAATGACGTGGTTAATGGTACATTTTTACTTAACGGACAATATGCATCTATACTTTTTTATACTGGCGCCGATAGAAGTTTTATTTCTCGCGCATTTGAACAAAAACTTGCGCGACCGCGAATAAACTTAAACGAAAACTTTAGAGTTGAAATGGCTAACGGTGAAACAATTATAATAAACTCCGTGATCAAAGATTGCACGCTTAACCTTAATGAACACGATTTTCTAATCAACCTCATTCCCATGCCTCTTGGAAGTTTTGATGTTATTATTGGTATGGACTGGCTCTCGCAAAATCGCGCCGAAGTAATCTGCGCCAAGAAATTGATTCGCATTCCTCGGGAAAATGGTCAAGATCTTCATATCTACGGCGAGAAACCATCTAACGGCCTTAAACTTATGTCATGCACTGAAGCCCGAAGACTTTTACGAAAGAAATGTGTCGCGTTCTTAGCTCATGTGGTCAAACCCGATGAAGGAAAGAAGAGACTTCATGAAATCCCCATCGTGCGTGACTTCCCTGAAGTCTTTCCCGAAGATCTTTCCGGTTTACCTCCCGCTCGGGAAGTCGAGTTTCGTGTTGATCTTGTTCCTGGTATATCCCCCGTAGCCAAATCTCCTTATCGACTTGCACCCGCTGAAATGCAAGAATTAGCAAGTCAACTTCAAGAGTTGACCGATAAAGGATTCATTCGCCCTAGCTCTTCGCCGTGGGGTGCTCCGGTTTTGTTCGTTAAAAAGAAAGACGGTTCGTTTCGCATGTGTATCGATTACCGCGAGCTGAACAAGCTCACCATTAAGAACCGGTATCCCTTACCGCGTATTGACGACCTCTTTGACCAACTCCAAGGTGCCTCTTGTTTCTCCAAAATCGATCTCCGTTCTGGCTATCATCAGTTGCGTATCCGTGAAGAAGATATTCCCAAAACTGCCTTTCGAACCCGCTACGGCCATTTTGAATTCTTGGTCATGCCCTTCGGTTTAACCAACGCACCCGCTGTCTTCATGGATCTAATGAACCGGGTGTGTAGGCCTTTCTTGGACCAATTCGTGATCGTGTTTATCGATGACGTTCTGGTATATTCCAAAACCAAGGCCGAGCATGAACAACATCTTCTGTTGGTGTTGCAAAGGCTTCGAACCGAACAACTCTATGCCAAACTCTCCAAGTGTGAGTTTTGGTCTGACGAAGTACAGTTTCTTGGTCATGTTGTAAACAAGATGGGTATTCATGTCGACCCATCCAAAATTGAAGCAATCAAGCACTGGATTGCACCGACCACTCCTACCGAAATCCGTTCCTTTTTGGGCTTAGCTGGTTACTACCGGCGATTCATTTCGAACTTCTCAAAAATCGCCTTGCCTTTAACAGCTTTAACGCACAAAGGCAAACCATATATTTGGGGCTCGAAGCAAGAAGAAGCCTTTCAAACGCTCAAGCGAAAGTTGTGCGAAGCTCCTGTTCTAACGTTACCAGAGGGTACTGACGACCTCGTCGTTTATTGTGATGCCTCCAACCAAGGTCTCGGTTGTGTACTTATGCAACGAGGCAAGGTTATCGCTTACGCGTCAAGGCAACTCAAAATTCATGAAAAGAATTAGACGACTCACGACCTCGAACTTGGCGCAGTTGTATTTGCCTTAAAAATCTGGAGACACTACCTCTATGGTACTAAGTGCATCATTTACACCGACCATAAAAGCCTTCAGCACATTTTTGATCAAAAGGAACTTAACATGAGACAACGCCGATGGAACGAACTCATCAGCGATTACGATTGTGAGATCCGATATCACCCTGGAAAGGCTAATGTGGTAGCCGATGCGCTCAGCCGCAAACCCAGTCAACTCAACTGTATTTTGCCGCGCACGCAGCTTCACTTCGCGCCGATCCAAAGCAATCTTGAATCGCGCATTCGCGACGCGCAGCGCGCATCGATCAGCAAAGGCAACCTACGCGCCAAGTTAGCGTGTGGTGCGGAAGCGCATCTAGTCCCTAACCTGAATGGAACTCTCTGTTATCTCAATCGCATCTGGATTCCCAATGATGAGATTCTTCGCACTGACATACTGAGTGAAGCGCACAAAACTCGGTATTCAATTCATCCTGGCGCTGACAAAATTTACAAAGATTTGCGCCTTACTTATTGGTGGCCCGGTATGAAAAAGGATATTGCTGTGTTCGTAGCTAAATGCCTAACTTGTTCTAAGGTAAAAGCTGAACATCAACGCCCATCTGGTTTGCTCGAACAACCAGAAATTCCTACGTGGAAATGGGAAAGTATAGCAATGGACTTTATCACCAAGTTACCCTCGACCGCAAGCAAACATGATAGCATTTGGGTAATAGTGGATCGATTGACCAAGTCTGCCCACTTTCTGCCCATTCGTGAAACCTACCGTGTTGAACAACTTGCGCATCTATATGTCAAAGAAATTGTCTGCCGTCATGGTACTCCCTTGAGCATAATATCCGATCGCGATGGCCGTTTTATATCTCGCTTTTGGAAATCTCTCCAATCTGCGTTAGGAACTCGTTTGGACATGAGTACTGCATATCATCCTCAGACTGACGGACAGTCTGAGCGAACCATCCAAACCCTTGAGGATATGCTTCGATCTTGTGTTCTTGATTTTGGAGGTAATTGGGATTCACACCTACCTCTGATCGAGTTCTCTTATAATAACAGCTATCATTCCAGCATCGGTATGGCCCCATTTGAAGCACTGTACGGTCAAAAGTGCCGCTCACCGATTTTTTGGAACGAAGTGGGTGAAGTTCAAATCACAGGACCCGAACTAGTTCAAGAGACAACCGATAAAATCGCCAAGGTCCGTGATCATCTGCTGACTGCCAGAAGCCGGCAGAAGAGTTACGCAGATCGCAGGCGGAAGCCTCTCGAATTTCTAGTTGGTGATCTTGTTCTCCTCAAAGTGTCGCCCTGGAAGGGTGTTGTCCGCTTTGGGAAGAAAGATAAGCTTGCACCTCGTTATGTTGGTCCGTTCAAGATTCTTGCGAGGGTGGGAAAGGTTGCCTACAAACTGGACCTGCCGCCCGCGCTCAGCAATGTGCATCCAACGTTCCATGTATCCAATCTCAAGAAATGTTTAGCTGACGAGAACCTCCACATACCACTTGATGAAGTTCAAGTTGATGAGTCTATGAATTTCGTTGAGAAGCCTGTAGAGATTATGGATCGCGAAGTGAAGCAAACCAAGCGCAGTCGCATCCCTATTGTCAAAGTTCGCTGGGAGTCCAAGCGCGGAGCCGAGTTCACTTGGGAAAAGGAAGATCAATTGAAGATCAAATACCCGCACCTTTTCTCTGCGCATCCTACTTCGAGATAAATTTCGGGACGAAATTTCTTAAAGTAGGGGAGACTGTGACAACTGCCCAAATCCGACCCGACCCAGGTACCCGTTTTCGGATCCGATCTTAAGATTTAAAATTTGATTATAACCTATATATATATATTACTAATAATAATAATGATAATAATAATAATTCCTTTCCGCCGTCCCGCCCCTTTTTCTCTCTTGTCGCCGTCCCGCCCCTCTGCTTAACCCTTAAGCCTTGAACCCCTTTTTCTCTTAACTCTTTGCTTGTCCTTTGGTTCTTCCCGCCTAAGGATGTCTGCGCAGCTCCACACGCCAGACTCCTTACAAGGAAGCCTGCGTGAAGACCAGCTGTTCCTGCGATACGCGAGGCGAACTGTTCCCGCGGCGCGCAAAGGATTGTAGTTCTTCCCGCGGCACGCTAAGGATTGTAGTTCTTCCCGCGGCGCGCAAAGGATTGTAGTTCTTCCCGCGGCGCGCTAAGGATTGTTCTGTCTGCCTTCGCCCTCGTGCACTCTAGCCTTCTCGCGCTAGGCACTTAAGTCTTTTCTCCAGTTTAAGCCAGCCTGTATGCTTTTGAAATATCTTATCCTCTGTGCTATACCTGCCAAGGTATGGGCACAGTAGGCCAGATCTGACATCTGTCCGAAAAGTCACTTTCGGCGCAGCTTGCTTACCAACCCTCTTGGTTGTCAGAAAAAGTAACTGGCATAATCTTTTAAAATCTTCTTTTCCATGTCTTGATCAGTACTTTGTCTGACCCCTCCCATGCTATGAACAGTAACCTGTCAGCCTTCCCCATCCCCTGCAGCTGCCACCATATCTTTTGCTTGTGATATCTTTTGCTTTTGATATCTTTTGCCTTGATTTGATGAGATCTTTTTCCCCAATTCAAGGGATGTGTTCCCTAGGGTTTTCCTATAAATAAAACTAATTTCTTGGATAATTAAACACTGCACTCAAACACTTAAACACTCCCCAAAATCTTTCTCCCTTACTCTCAGCCGAAGATCCTCAGCGACGCCTCTTTGCAATCCGTCTTCTCTTCTTTTCTGCCCAGAAATCTCGGTAAATATATAATATATAATTTTTTCTTTAAATAATTTGTTTAAGTGACTTGCATATATTCAAGACATAAAAATCAATCGTTAAACCAATAACCTCTTATTTATAGGTTAACTTTCGCTTGTTTAAAAGTTGGTTCTTACGTTATCTTTCAACGCACCTTTTACAAGTGAGTAATCTCGTACCTAATCCCCTTTTATTTTTAACGTTTTGGGATGTTCATGTGTTCGTACAACTTGAGTCTTAAACTTGTTTATGAAATTATGTGCGCAAACCCATGTGTTATGGACGTTTACTAGTGTTGTATATTTGTATGTGTGGATCATTAACCGCTTTGATCGGCCTATTCCGAAGTTTTCATGGATCCATTAGATGAACACGGGAGACCTATTGTTACGATTTTCTTGGTTTGTTTGCACATACACGAATGATTATTTGTTTTTGCTCGATTTGGAGCACGCTATGAACTATGAGCTATGATCTATTTAGGCTTGATCACAATCTATTTACACACTATGTTGAACACCAGTTATACACATGTTGCGCGCAGTGCTTTGTTATTATCTATTTATATCTATTAAACTTGATTTCTCACCGACACGCAAGTGTTGACGTTTTATTTTAACACATTGTTCAGGTTTGCTGTAGCTGCTTTTGGAAACTCGGGGACACGTAGGATGTTTTCTTTTACTTTGGACCTAGTTTAAAATATAACAAGACAAATTTATGTATTTGAATATTATGAGTTATGTTATGTGATTTGTTACTTTATGGTGTGTTATGCGCATGCGCAATGAAATGTATTTATTAAATATTGACACCCAAATAGTGTCACGAGTAATGAAACAATTGGTAGCGCCCCGATGTATAATCCGCCATCGGTCAGGGTGTTACAGATTGGTATCAGAGCTCCGTGACTTTAGGATTAGGTGGTTAGACGTAACGACCTAGAATACCTAAGAGTCCCTTCTCGCGCATGAGAAAAATCTCATGATTGCGCGCTAATTGTTAATTACTCGATATTTATAAAATATGCTTGCGCATACGCAGCACATGATTTCATGTTTTATCCGCGATCTTTCGATTTTTATTGTTAAATTTCAATTCGTTTCTTTACTTACATATTCGTTTGTTGTTGGGACTTAACATTGAAAATCCGAAAAGTCATGGTGATACATGAATAGTTGATTTTCAATCCCCATTAACTTTATGTTCTAAAATTGAAGATTTGAAAAGTCATGGTGATACATGAATTGTCAACCTCCAATACTCATTTACTCGTATATTTTAAATTGAAGATTTGAAAAGTCATGGTGATGCATGAATTGTCAATTTTCAATTCGAATTCATTACCTGTATTAAGTTTGCATTTAAATTCATATTTTACTTCAAAATTTGATAGCATTTAACTCCGAGAAACAAGCTTTAGAGAATGAATAGAACACTGATTGAGGCTGGAAGGACCATGTTAGCATATGCTTATCTACCTATATCATTTTGGGCAGAAGCTATCAACATTGTATGCTATGTTCAGAACATGGTCCTTTTCAACAAAGGGCAAAACAAAACTCCTTATGAGATTTTGTATAAAAGAAAGCCCTACATCTAGTTTCTCAAGCGATTTGGATGCAAATGTTCTCTGTTAAATAATAAAGACTACTTGAACAAATTCCAAGCAAAGTGTTTAGATTGTTTCTTTATTGGAGGTTCTTCACACTCAAAGTCATATAGAGTTTATGTGAAAGATAATCTGAGTGTGATTGAATCATCTGATATTATCTTTAATGAGAATCAATTTAATATTGTTGATGTAGCAACTTGGTTGTTTGATTTGGAGAAATTAATAAAATCCTTCAAAATCTATCCTAGAGATATTAATGAATATTCTTGTAGAACAAGTGTTCCTGAAGCAACCATTGAAAGAAAGATTGATTTAGGCAAGCTATGGTCTAAAGTTTCTAATGAAGACACAAAGTTCTTATTTAAAAGAAAGATTTCAGAAGATGAGGATAATGAACAAAATGGTGAACCTAAAGAACAAGAACACACTGAAACATCTGGTTATCAGACTGGTAATTAACATGACTAGATTCAACATGACACACAGTCTATGTTTGAGAATTTGTTTCAGAATCTAAAATTTTCAAATGATGGTGCTTCAACATCCAATCATAATGTGGATGAAGCTAATCTGAATGATATTGCACAAGATTTGAATATTGAGGAACCCGATCAGAATGATTCAAACTTGGATCTAAATCTGATCTCAACTCAAATCATTCAAACTTCTTAAATCAGAGAAATCATCACATTGAAAACATCATTGGTTCTTGCATGAAAGAATGACTAGAATTGCTTTTGAAACTGCAAGCATTTGCTTATATTCCTATTTTTTATGCCAAATAGAACCAAAGAACATTGTTTAGCACTAAAGGACAATAGTTGGGTAGAATCTATGCAAGAGGAGTTAGCACAGTTCAGAAATCTGCAAGTCTGGGAGCTAGTTGATAAGCCAAGAGGAAAATATGAAATTGGCACCAAATAGGTTTTCAGAAACAGGAGGGATGGGAGAGGTATTGTAATGGAAAATAAGGCAAGATTAGTTACTCTTGGGTGCTTACAAGAAGAAGGAATTGAATTTGAAGAGGTGTTTGCTTTTGTAGAAAGATTGGAGGCCATAAGAATCTTCTTGGCATATGTTGCATCAAATAATATTAGAGTGTTTCAATTGTATGTTAAATCTGCTTTCTTGAATAAAAAAATAGAAGAGGAGGTGCATGTCACTCAACCTCCATGTTTTGAGGATCCTGATTATCCAAATAGAGTATACAACCTTAACAAGGCTCTAAATGGATTACATCAAGCTCCAAGATCTTGGTATGATGACTCATCAAACCATCTACCTGCAAATGGATTTCAAAGGGGAGCCGTTGACAAGACCTTATTCTACAAGAAAAGAAGAAGATATTTACTCCTACTTCAAGTGTATGTTGATGATATCATCTTTGGTTCTACTAATGAGACTACGTGTATAGAGTTTGAAGAAGTCATGAAGTTAAAGCATAATATGAGTTCTATGGGAGAGATGAATTTCTTTCTTGGATTGCAAGTTCAACATAAAATGGATGGAATATTCATTAATCAATCCAAGTGTGTCCAAGACATCTTAACCAAGTTCAAATGCCAAGATTTGAAGACTGCTTATACTCCAATGGACACACATGAAAAGATGGTAGCTGATAAAAAGGGGGAGCCTGTAGATCAACATGAATACAGAGCCAAGATTGGATCACTAATGTATCTAACTGCTTCAAGACAAACATTATGTTTATTATGTGTGTTTGTGCAAGATATCAAGCCAATCCCAAGGTTTCACACATGATGGCTGTCAAAAGAGGTGGTGCAAGGTTGGGTTGGGATTGAGGTGTGGTTTGTTGGGTTAGCGCATAGTTCTTGTGCTTCTTGTTATGGTGGTGTGAAGAGAAGTCAGACTTGGATGACACAGGTTTCTATTCTTTAGGCTCGGTAGAAGGTTTATCAACAGGTTTCTTCGATCCCTTCAATGTAAGTCTCGGCTTTAACATGATTATCAGTTAAAGTTGCAGCAAGGTTACTCACGTCACCAAGTTCCTTGGGAGCACTACTCAAGACACTATCTTGAATTTGTCTCGGTAGTCCACAAATGTACTTATCGATGGCACGGGAAGTTGGGGCAACAAGGTGAGGTACAAGCACACTGAGTTCATTGAAATGATAAGTGTAAGCTGCGTGCTCACCACACTCTTGTTTGAGGTTCCAAAACTCAAATTCCAAATTCCAAATTCATGAGCTCATTTGGAGGGCAGAACTATTTGGTCATTAGTTCTTTCAATTCATCTCACGGCATAGCCATGGCAGCTTCGGCACCACGAATTGACTTTTCCCTCACCCATCAAGTAAGTGCCCCTTTTTTAAAGACACTTGTAGCAAAATGGGTTCGCTTTTTATTGGGACACTCAATGTGGAGGAATTTGCTCTCCACATGTTTGTACCACTGAAGTAGAGCTGTGGCACCTTTAGTCCCGTCAAAATCTGAGGGTTTGGTACTGGTGAAAGTCTTAAACGAACTGTGAGACGCTTAGGCTCACTTGAAGCAGAGGTGATACTAGCAAAAAGGTTCTGGTGAATTTGGGTCATCATATCTGGAATGACCGTGGCTAGCTGTTTGGTGATTTGAGCAGTTAACTTGCGGCTAGAGGTTTCAGAAGAACGACGCTTGTTGAAACGGAGAGACATTCTGCGAACAATGGTAACGAAATTTGTGAGACTCGGAATGGGGTGTGGTATTAAAAATATCCTTGTTAAAGTTCGTTTTAAAAGAAATAAATACATAAATAAAAATCATAACAATGGTAATAAATCATGTGTGGAAATTTAGAGTTTTCATGAACCACCATAGACTCTTATTTTCCAAACATCAAGGAAAGTCGAAATCAAATTGAACCGAAAGCTAGGTATTCGTGTATCACCACGACTTGACAGACTTCCAGTTAAAACACATTGTAAAACATCGAACCACCATGACTTGCCTGACATCCTTAGGAGTGCAACCATATTCTTTTCACAAAGATAAGATGATAACGTTTGAAAACTTAAAGTTGTGATTCATATGGTTTTGAAAGTGGTATGCTCTGGCTTAATAGAGTTCATGCCCTTTTCTAACTCTCTAGGTAAGCAACCGGGTCCCGTGTTTGATTGGGATTTATGCAAATTGCTTATCCTTAAGTTTCAATAACCTTGGTGTCAAGAGTTTCAGAAAACAAGAACTCCCCCCTTACAGTTTAGTACATACCCGCCATAAAGAACCATCTTTAAGAAGAAGAAATATCGGAACACCACAATAAAAATCGATTATTGAAAATGTTTGAAAAATATTTGCTTTTAGGCATAAGCGTTGTACTTGTGTGTGCTTGTGTAATTGAAGTAATTGAATCATCAGTATAATAGTAACAAATAAGTGCTTTGAACAATCACATAAGGCCCACATAATTTCTAATCATGCAACCTAAACAATTAAGCAATAAACAATAACTAACTAGAACACTACGTCTAATGTCCTATCTTATAGTCACGGCTCTGATACCAATCTGTAACACCCCCGGCTAAAGCAGAATACGCCCGAGTGTGACGTACAGATTGTTCAAAACACATGTGACACTATTAAGTGACATTATTATCATTATTTCATTGATGAGTCAAAAAACAAGTACTTTTGCAAATAAGAAAATTATAAGGAAATAAACAAGTCAAACACTTTATTGATAATCCTATGTCTAGTGTCTCTCTTTTTTCATCCTCTAATAAGCATATCTGTAACATATGCATAAAATAATGTCAACTAACTTAATAGTTGGTGAGTTCACACATTTTTTATATAATACATAAAAAATCATACAGTTTCATAAAAACTCGTGAAAAAAACAAATAAGGTCCTTACCAATTAGAATTGTGCACCAACGTACTCGGATAACGAGGCCCTTTTCCACTCATAACAACAACGTCTTGAGCGCAACGGGGGGGGGGGGGGGCGTATGATCACACTATATTGAAGTAATCCATGAGCAAGTAATTTTGAGCAAGTAACAAGTAACACAAGTCCATGTAACGAATTATAGTTTGTAAGCGAAATCATAGATAGTTGGGTTTTGCAGGATACATATGTTACCCCCAACAGTAATAAAAAGGTAAAAAGGGGGTGTGAGAAACTTACATTTGAATTTCGATGACAAACTTGAAAATGAAACGGAAATCGCGTTATATGAAACCAAATGATCGAATCTCACACGAGCTAAAATAATAAGAACACGAGAATTACTAACTAGTTAATGGTATTAGCATGTCGGTTTTAAAGTTCATATATTATTGTTTGTATATATACTTTTACACATTTTAACGTATTTTAGTATTTAAGTCTAACGGATTTCAACGATTTGTTATTATAATATTACTTACAAGATTAATATTAAATAATGTTTACGGGATTTGTCGTTACTGGTATGTTATATTTTAGTATAACCGTTTATCGGTTTAGAATTTATTAAGTTACACGTTATTATATATATTTATATAATTATTTTTACGAGTTTTTACGAGTAATTAAGGTTTGTAAAAGTTGGGTTCTTGGATGAAAATACTAAAGTAATCTAAAACCATTTTCATTTAACTTAAAATAATGATTTTATTTGTTTAATAATGATTTATATATATATATACATATATAAAATTTATTCTAACTGATAAACATGGTTTTAAAAACAATATAAAAAGGATGTGTAGTGACCCGTGTTTGAACCTGGGTCTCCATGACCACACCAGGTGTACACAACCACCAACCACCAGATTAAACTCTCTTTGTGTTATGAAATCATAAACACAATATATATATATATATATATATATATGATTGATTTCTTTTGAGAACCACTTTAAGTTTTAAGAACTCGAAAGAACTCAACGTAACAAAAATAATTTTCGAATTTTTTTTACACATGTGTAATACGTAAGTGTAAGTGATGTACAAAAAACTACGGTATTTTTTTACACACCGAATCGACTTTTTACACATGTGTAACTAACGTTTAAACTTGTGTAATTATCAAAAATACTTATTCTCTATCCGGCTTTATTTTTTTAATTAAATTTAATCTCAGCCACATATTTCATATCATTTAATTAAATGTGTGGTTCAAAATTGAGTTATTAAAGTTCTTAAAACTCATCATGGTTCTCAAAATAACCCTCCCATATATATATATATATATATATATATATATATATACATATATATATATATATATATATATATGTATAGGGGAGGGTTATACTAAAAAGAAGTAGTTTCCTAGGAAGACTAGGAATAAATCATAGCCATTGGATCATGTTAATCAATGGTTGAGATTTAAAATCACCAATAACCGACATAGTTTCCTAAAATTGCTCTTTAATCATTATAACCGACATAGTTTCCTAGAATTGTTCTTTCACCATCAATTGTAATGCCAAATGTCAAAAATTTGTTGGTTCTTACCATTCTTAGGAAACTCCTTATTCTTATTTGAACCATTTTCTATATGTTTATATATATATATAGGGAGAGGATCATGAGAGAACTCCATTTTATGGAGAGAACTAGAGAACTAATAATGAAGTATTTTTAATTTAATTAAAAAAAATATTTTTAAAATTTTTTTTCTTTCATCCTTCTTATATGTTGTTACTCTTCACCACAAAAAAATATAAAAACAAAAAAAAATTAACGAGTATGCATATATGCAATACACCGACTTTTTTTATAACGCATATGTGCAATAGTGTGCATTTTGATATTTGAAATAGTGTTGAATAGCATATATATAGTTGTTTGTATTGTATATTCGCAATAGTGTTATATTATATACAAAAATTAAAAAAATCGATATAGTGCATATGTGCATTAGTGTTGTATTACATATATGCGATAATGTGTTTTGCATACAATTATTAGTGTCGTATTTGCATATATTTAATAGTGTGTATTGGATAATGCAATTATGCTGTATTATATGCAATAAAACACTATTGTATATATGAAATAGGCATTAGTGCACATATGCACTACAATACTACACCGACAAGGTTTTTTTTTTAGTATCAATATCATCTTATTAGAAGGATGAAAGAAAAAAAATCACAAAATAATTTTTTAAAAATAGTTAAAAATAATTCTTTAGTAGTTCTCTATTTCTCTCTTTAACAGAAGTTCTCTCTAGATCTCACCCCTATATATATATATATATATATATATATATATATATATATATAATAAGTCTCTACTAGAGACACCCAAAAAATATTTAAAACACCCACCCAATCAACCAAGGATTGGGCAATCCATGGCATATTGGTAGAGTCTTTTGGAAAAATGAGTTTTTTTTTGTCGTTTTGTTGTCTTTTTTTGTTATTAATCGTTTTTTGTCTTTTTGTTGTCTTTTCTTTTATTTCTTTTCCTTTGTTAGTTTTTGCTTTTGTAGTAGTAATCTTTAATAAAAAAAATACTTTTTAAATAATTTTTTGCATTTTAAACCTAGTTTCGGGAAAAATTGAGTAAAATTCGAACTTCTCATTTTAACGAGCTAGTCACTGTTCAAATCACCAAAAATATTTCCTAACATTTTTAACTTATGTTTCATTTTATATTATTTAAATTCTAAGTTTGTGATGTGTTGGAACCAAACTTGGTTTAATACCAAGATCGAGTGGATTTACATTCGCTTATACCCGAATTTGGGACTTTAATTAATAAAAATTCTCAAACTTGTTTAAGCTACTGATTTTATTGAAATAATTCATATATTTAAATAGAATTGTTTGACGATTTTGAATAATACGAGGATATAGAATGAATTAAAAAAAAATGCCCATGAATACAAGTTTTTAGTAATAAGAAAGTTCCGAATTACATTCCTGAGTCAGGTAAACATAAACGGATACAAATACGAAATATCTGAGAGGTTACAACGATTGTAGAACGACGACGACGATGATGCTGGGGATAAACCCACCATACGCGGACGAGACGACGACGCGGGTGGTGCTGCAGTTTAGATTTGTTTTTGTGTTTTGTTTCTTTTTTTCAAACTCGTTGTTATGTATTTAATATTATTATATAAATTTTGTTTTGTTTATGTTGTTTCGTTTCAATTTTAAAATTGTTGTTTCATTTTTAACCAAGTTTCGCGTAAAACCAAGTAAATGTCAAACTTCTCGTTTGGAAAAAATCTTTTTTTTTTCGTCATTTTGTTGACTTTCTTTTATTCTTTTATTATTTTTTTGTCTTTTGTTGTCTTTTTTATATTTATATTTTTGATTTTGTTTGTTTTGTTTTTGTGTTAGTGGGGGATGTAACCAATTTTTATATTTAGTAGTTTTTTGTTTTCAATCCATCGGTTTTAAAATTACAACGAAACAACAATTTTAAATTGAAACAAAACGTAAACAAAACAAAATTTATATAATAACTAGGAAAACAAGTCGCCGCGTTGCGGAGGTGCTGCAATGTAAATTTGGCCGGCATCAATTAAGTTCATTACGACATCGTCACTAAAACAAAAAAATGTAAACGTTTAAAATTGTATCGGCACACGTACAACTTATGAGCAAAATGATACTAACTTGGTTACGATGCAGATTATGATACAAATAATATATTTAAAATGATGTTCACTTAATCGTTAAAATACGGGCATTGCAGTGGTGAGTCATGTGATTTTGGCCGGTATCGGGTATGTTCGTTATGGTTCCGAAAATGAACGCAAATAATAAATCTTTCAAGTTAAAATATGTAAAACAAACAGAATAATAAAAGCTGCATAAAAATTATATAAAAAAACCCACCATAGAAAACATGAAATAACTAAATGAGAAAATGAGAAAAGTAAGAAAAAAATGGCTGCATAATGAGTCTCGGTGCCTCGAACTTGAGCCTTTTAATATAGCCTATGACTAACCACACAAATAGAACATCCATCAAGGCAACAAACAAAGTTGTTCAACTGTCAAAAAGGATTTGAATAAATATTATAACATTACTAATATAATATTCAAATAATGAAACTTGTGGCACCGACATTTCATTATTTATCTATAAAGATAATATTAAATACATAATAATGAGTTCAAAAAAAAGAAACAAAACCAAAACAAATCTAAACTGCAGCACCACCCGCATCATCGTCTCGTCTGCGTGTGGTGGGCTTATCCCCAGCATCATCGCCATCGTCGTTCTACCGTCGTTGTAACATCTCGGATTTTTCGTATTTGTATTCGTTTATGTTTGCCCGACTCGGGAATGTAATTCAGAAATTTCTTATTAATAAAAACTTGTATTTATGAGTATTTAATTTTGTTTAATTCATTTTATATCCTCGTATTATTCAAACTCGTCAAACAATTCTATTTAAATATATGAATTACTTCAATAAGATTAGAAGCTTAAACAAGTTTGAGAAATTTTATCAATTAAAGTCCCAAACTCGGGTTTAAAGGAATGTAAATCCACTCGATCTTGATATTAAACTAAGTTTGGTTACAACACACCACAAACTTAGAAATTTAAATAATATAAAATGAAACATAAGTTAAAAATATTAGAAAATATTTTGGAGATTTGAACAGTGACTAGCTCGTTAAAACGAGAAGTTCGAATTTTACTCGGTTTTACCCGAAACTTGGTTTAAAATGAAAAATATTTAAAAGTATTTTTTTTTAAGATTACTAATACAAAATCAAAAAACGAACAAAAGAAAAGAAATAAAAGAAAAGAAAAGAAAAAAACAATAAAATAATAATAAAAAAAAAGAAAACTAAAAGACAAAAAAAACACATTTTTTTCAAAATAGCCCACCAATATGCCATGGATTGTCCAATCCTTAGCTGATTGGGTGGGTGTTTTGAAAACACCACATGATGCATGTAGCAAACCCTTTTTCTTGAAGTTGACCCATACTAAGTAAATTGTTCTTAAGGTCCGAGACATAATAAACATCAATCATACTATATGTTACCCCATTAATGAACAGTTTTACTAGACCCTTTCAACTCACTCTCATTCGAGTATCATTCACCACTTTAACCGAATGAGAATAAGCTTCATCCAAATTAATGAATTTTCCATTGTCCCCACACATATGATTTGAACAACGCGAGTGTAAAAACCATAATGAGTTCTTACCTTCATCACCAATGTGTGCCATGAAAGCACTGACTTTATGATCTGCATGCGATTCCTCTTCATGACTATTCTCCTTGGAATCTACTTGTGCTATGAGCATCACCTCTTCGTCTTCATAAAATCCAGCATAATTGGCTTCCTTTGTATCTGGACATTCATATGAGAAATGTCCAAGCTTGTGGCATCTATAACATTAAACTGTTTCTCGATTGGTATATTATCGCCCTCGACCTCGTCCCCTTCCTCGAGGGCTAACACGACCTCTAGTGCTAGAGTTATCATTGTAATCTGCCCTCAACATATGTTTTTCTTCTTATTCTGGTTTCTTAAACTTTTTTGCTCATGCACAAGAAGCGAGCTTTTAAGCTCATCAATGTCATTGTCTCAATGTCTTTAGACTCATCTATGGAGACAACCCCGAACATATACTTCTCCGAGAGGGTTCACAATATTTCTCAACCATCTTCGTGTCTGTCATGATTTCTCCATTGCTCCGCATTCGGTTGGAAACTGCTATGACTCTACCAAAATACTCGGGAATCGATTCATTGGCCTTCATTTCCAAGAGTTAGAAATCACGACGAAGTTTCTGAAGCATTGACTTGTTACTCGAGTATTCCCCTCAAATATTAGTTTCATGGAGTCCCAAACAGATTTGGATGTACGCCGATCCAAGATTTGTTAGAAAGTTACCCTGTCGATGGCTTGGTACATGTAGTGTTTTACCTGCAGATCTTTAGCACGCAGCTGCCAACGTCTTTCTTTGCGCCTCACTCTGAGCAATTCCGGTGGGGGGTTGGATGATTCCCGGATCAATTAAGTTTCATAATTGTTTTGCTCGCACAAATTCTCCATCATTTCTTTCCAATGATCATAATGACCATCGAATACGGGAATCTTCAACTTTTCATTGCTCATGATCGCTCTTCTCTCTCTTTGATCGCCATTTGCTCTGATACCAATTGTTATAGCGGTAACAACGGTATGAAAGCTTGAAAACTTATATATTATTCATCAAGTGAAAAGACTATAAATAGAGTACTAGTACAACGGAAACAAGCAACAAACTACTGAATAAAAGAAAATAGTGTAAGCATGTGATAGACTAGGTAAACATGCGATAGATTAGGTAGACTCCAACGTCCCACTTTGTTTGACTCATTTAAATGATATTTTGGTTGCATCTTGCATGTGCTTCAATTCCAACATACACTCCTTATAATTAAAAGCCTAATAATACTATGCTCCTATCAAATCAAAACATGGATTGAACGGAAGAATCAAACCTGGATTGAATGTGAAGAATAAATCGAAACCTACTATCGAACTTGAAGAATCGATCAAACTAGCTATCGAATCAAAATTGAATACGTGATTGAAACTTTATCAACAACTCACGATTGGAACAACGGTCTGAGGAATTTATTAATAATTTATTGATATTGATGAAGTTTATTGAGCCATTTAAAAATTTAATAAGTAAATCCGTTGATATACAGATCAGTTGGTTATATTTTGATTAAATCAAGCATAAAAATAGGATATCCATAAATACAAATTTTAATTCTAAAAATTAATAAATTTATAACTTGACAATCCTACCTTATGTGTTATATGTTATTCAAGGGTCAATATCTTTTCCTACATTTTTTTATGCAAATTTGTCTTTTTTATTTTAACCTTACTCTTTATATAAATATGTATGTATGATTAATTTCTTTTGAGAACCACTTTGAGTTTTAAGAACTCGAAAAAACTCAACGTAACAATTTTTTTTTTCGAATTTTTTTTACACATGTGTAATACGTAAGTGTAAGTAATGTACAAAAAATTACAGTATTTTTTTACACACCGAATCGACTTTTTACACATGTGTAACTAACGCTTAAACTTGTGTAATTATCAAAAATATTTATTCTCTCTCCTGCTTCATTTTTTAATTAAATTTAATCTCAGCCACATATTTCATATCATTTAATTAAATGTGTTGTTCAAAATTGAGTTTTTAAAGTTCTTAAAACTCACCATGGTTCTCAAAATAACACTTCCCTATGTATGTGTATATATATATATGTATACAGAGGGTGGTTCACGAGAGAATTGATATGAATACAAGAAATGTGAGAAATGAATCTTAATCATTGATTAAGTGTAATCAATGGTTCAAAATAAAAATGACAAACTTGTAATTAATTGACCATGTTTTTAAAGAAAAGTGTAATTTGGTCATGATTTTAAAGTCAAGATTGTTAACTAATGACATTAATTGAGATTTATTACATACTAATTAACTCAAAGTTATTAATCACATTTTTTATTTTTATTAATCCATTTTTTTAATTAGAAGTATTGCGAATTAAAATTCATTTTAGTTAAATATCTATCTTCATTCATAATTCGTCAAATTCTAGATTCATATATAGCCTACATAGATTCATGTAGTGTGTTGGTGGTATTACATATGTGTATGGAAATTTTACAAGTGCAGATTATTAGTATTTTTATCGTTTATTATATTTAGTTTTATTATGCGTGAAATAAAAAAAATAGTTTGTTTTATTATATGTAGGTTTATACATGTACTGTGTAGGTAGTACACATATTGCCTACATGGATTGTTAGTTTTGTGTAGGTTTACAAATTGCCTACACGTATTGCTAGTTCTTTTCATTTTCATCAATAGATAACTAATATTAACCTACATATAACTCAAATTTGTGTACACAAATTGTTAGTTCATCATTATTTGTGTTTTTCATCGACACGTAACTTTCATTTTCACCATTTGTTTGTGCTTTTCACCAACACACTTTCATTTTAACCATATGTTTGTGCTTTTAGTGTAGGACTACAATAAAGAGCTTTTAACCGTAATGATGGTATTATCACAGAAAGTTTTATATATTATAAGATTTGTGTAGGAAATTGTGTAGGCATATAATTGAATTCATAGATATAATATATATTTTTTTCATCGTATGTGAAGGTATACACAAGTTTATTTCTTATGTGTAGTAGTTACCATGATTTATTAGTTATTTCATGTAGGTTGATTTGGGGATAAATACGAAAATAGATTTGGATTTTTAATTTATTTGGATAATTAAAACAACTAGAACATTGTCTACGAAAAGGGAGAATGATAGATTATTAAACAGAAATATAAAAATAAAAAATAGAACAGAATAGTATAATTTGTAACTTACATGAGATCTTTATTAGTTACCAAAACAATAATATAGAATTATGTCCAATTTACCCTTGTAATATAAGAAATAGAAAAATAAAAAGAAAATTTATGATTTGTTTAAATGATTTCTCACACTTCTCGCAATAACTTAATTTCTCTCATAAACTTATATATATATATACACTAATTATGCTATTTAACTTAAATCTCCGATTATTAAATTTTTAATCTTTAATTTAATTTATAAACATAATCATTTTTACAAAAAACTTTAAAACATTAAAACCATGATCAATTCAGGTTTCTTGCTAAAAAAAAGTTACAAATTTGAGATGTTTGTTTTTCCAGTATGACAGCTTCATTTTTTTAATTTCATAAATATTTATGACATAATCAATTTCAACAAAAGAAATCTACCTATACTAATAAACAAAAATAATGAGGATGACAAGTCTTAACCACGTTTAATTCTAACTTCAATTACCCTCCTAATTTTAATCTCTATTGGTGTGACTCATTAGTTTTAACTTATCTGAAAAAAAGGTACTTAGTGTAATTTAACTCACACTAAATTTTATTAACCCATATAATTTTACTATTAAATACAGAAATGTTGACCATATTTTTTAAAACTAATTTAAATTGTTGAATATTTATAATAAACTTAAAATCAAATAATAAATTATTACATTAGTTCTTTATGATTTACAATCCATTAGAATATAATAATTAGCAACCCATGTTTATAATATATATTTAATTACGTTTGTATTTCAAATTTTGTTGAATAAATACGATATTCATAATTTTATAATTTGTAAAACATCGTTTAACTTCCATTCGTATTGGTCATATAAAATACCTTTAATATGTTTAGGTTATACCAATATTTGATTTTATCCAATCTAAAACATTATTTTCAATCTTATTGAAATGTAAAATTTAAATATGTAATATTTGAAGTGTGTGATAATATTATAATTAATCTATAAATTTCAAAGAAAATATCTAAATTATGTATGATTAAATACCTGAAATTTTCATTTATTTAATAAATTCCGTTGAATACACGGGTCCAAAAGCAAGTTTTATATAAATAGAAAAATATATGTTACTTATATTTAATCTTTTTAAGTCACTTTCTTTAATCAATTTTTATACGTATTTCATTTAAATTACTTAGATTTAATCTCTTTAAATCACTTTTTAATAGTTTTTTATATGTGTTTCATTTAAGTTACTTAGATTTAACTTTTTTAAGTCGATTAGCATTCATATATATTTCTTTAAGTCTTTTAGATTTAACTTTTTTTATTCAATTAATATTCATATACATTTCATTCTTGTCTCTTAGATTTTATTTTCTTTTATATGAACCCAAACTAGTATGATCAATATTCATAGATATATTTCATTAAAGTCACTTAGATATTTTTTATTATTTAAAATAAGAAAATCACAACACATATATTAGAATTGAATGTTTTTCAAACCAAAAATGCTTGAGCAAATTTGACGAAATATTAAAAAACTTAGTTACAAAAACATTCCCCTATTGAAAAAAAAAAACTTATTTTAATGTTAATACTAAGAGAACTATTTTTCTATCTAGCAAAAAAGATGTTTTCTGATTGATTATATAACTTTCTTAAACAATAGTATCTTATTCTAAACAAATGGCAGAAAACTGGAGCCGACCTCTTTATTCCGTCATAAGAGTTGGTTAGAGTCTTAATGATTTCAATAGAAGTTTACCTCTTTGTCGATCAGAGTTAGAGCGTGTTCAGTTAGACTTTTTATTGGTTTATGAAGTCTTTTAATAGGTAAGTTTCAGAAATATGTTGAATCATTCAAAAATTACCTTTTAATCAGTCATATCTCTTATTATTTTAGCACTAGATAGCCAAACAACCCTTAGGTGGTGTTTGTTTTCTCAAAAAAAACTATGCGTAGCTTCTGCGGAGTGTTTGTTTTCTCGCAGAAGTTTCATTAAAACCATATTTGTAGTCTCTTCTTGGTGCAAACTTGGCCTAACATCTTTTTACCTCTTCTAACCTCTTTCTAACATCCTAAACTATTGTTCTCTTTTATAGACTCTCAACCCTAGCCACCACCCACACTCCTCCACCACCGGTTATCGTCCCTCCACAGCCCATACTCTACATATCGAAATTCAACACTCGAAGCATAAACCTACTATTCCCTTCTTTGATACCTCTCGCCCTCGCTGCTCTCTGCCATCTCCGTCGCCTATTGTCTCTTCCAACTATGACGTTGACTGTATGTGAACTAACAACCTTTATATTTTTTATTTGCTAAAATTTTCTCATTATGAGATTGAAACTACTCATTATGTTTTCATGTATTTGAAAGTTGAAATCAATGTATATAGCTTTTTAGAACTTATATTAAAAATAACCTAGGTTTGATTATTGCTCGAGAAGATTGAATCATTAACCCTAAAAAGAAAAAAAAAACACAATTTATTTTAGCAGTCTGCAGAATTTAAAAACAAACAGTTTTTATTATAGACTGCAGATCTTTGGTCCACATTTTATTATACAGAGTCACAGAGGCATGCAGATGTTATCCGCAAACTACATATATTTTACCTTTTAAAAAATAAATTGCACCAATTAGTGTTCTGGATGCTTACCTGGTTGGCTAGTTACCTCGTATCACTTGCATGGGAACGTTGGATCACCAACCATCACTTCGTAACACCCCACCCTAACCTACTATGCATACTTGTTCAAATCATGAATCAATCTTTATGAACAATATTTATAATTGACTTTCTGTCATCACAAAAGTTGGTGCAAATATGGATAACTTGCCTAGCTATTTGTTTATCTACAAATACAAGTTTCTCAACTACTTGGATATCCATTCTATACGATAAGACCAGACACATCTTATATATCTATCCTTGAATATCAAATGGAATTGTCAATATATTTCCAGCTTTAATGAATAGCCGCCTCTCATAACTATTTGAATTTACTTTTCATAATCTTGAATGCTGGACTTGAACATCCACATTAGGTAAATCTTAAAAAAGATTTAAGTTTTTATTCATTAAAAAAAAACTAATTTTTTTCACCTAAAAATTAGGTACAGGTACCTGCTTGATTTTGATATTCAATTTCGTTTTTGTGGTATGGAACACAGATGGTGAAGTAGCGAAATAGCGAGTAGCATTTGAAATTGAATTTATAAAGAAGAAAACCGGTTGTCATAGGCTTATTCATTCCCTAATTCTAATTGGTGTTGGTTTGGTCTTCAGTCCAAGCAAAAACCCACAAGAATAATCAAGTATAATGGACTAATCCCTAGCAAAGAAATTTTTTTATTTATTTAAAGCTCAAAATTTTAAGTCAATTACATAAATAACCTCTGAGAGGGTAAAAGTACTAAATTGCCCTCACATGAGGTGCACATGATTGGATTTAATGAGAAAAACCAACCCTCGTTAGTGAAAAGGGCGAACCGTGCAACGTTTTTTGAACATAAAAGATGTTTTCTGTCATTAAGTTTGCCAAATGACGTCTATTGAAAAACCGTGCAAACATAAAGAACGTTTTTGCCATTTTTTCTATATATTATTATGTTCATGTTTTGTTGCAGCCAATGGAGTCGGGTCAAGAATAAGAATCTGTAGCCACACCAAGAAAAAAACTAAGATGGACGTGAAGATACTAAACGTGTGAAAGACTCGAGTCAAGAAATTTCTGGTGAAGTTCTCATCAAAGACATCGACATGAATCTATATAAATTGTTCTCTATGTTTATTTTATTTTTGGTTTTGTACACGGTATTCTACTATGATATTTCCCTTGTATAACGAGATTATCGTTATACTTATTTTATTTAATCACTTTAAATATTATTGTGACCCATGTCCTACAGTCTGTTTCGTCTTCGGATGAAATGCTGATATTCCAAGAAACAACAAAAGAAGAAAAAAGGCATATACATTTCCGTAAAACAGTTGATCTCTCATATTATGATGTTAGTGAGCGCTTATAGAAAGGGAAACATTTGTGTTTAAATCGGATTCCTTGTACCAATTTTAGTGAAATCAATCGTGACATGATATCACTGACATCATGAACAAATCTAATATCTTTTAAAATAACCCAACATGTTTTAAACAGTCTTGTTGTGGATGAATGAAAACAAAGCTAAAATGTTATCATCTATAATTGCTTAATATATTTTTAAAGTGATTGTGAGTGGAAAATGATATAAAATATAACGATTAATGTATAAGAATATTATTTAGTTGAAAATGAAAAAAAAATAGTAATTTTTAGTATAATTTTAAGTTTGGAAATAAAGGTAGAGATATGAATATGAATACTACCAAGTCCAAGTGGTTGGTATGGTTTGTAAGACTCTTGAAGCAGACACTGTTACATCAATAGTACGGCAACAGAATTCATCAAAATTGAGGGTTCACTCATTTTCAATTATTTTTAAAAGTTATTAGCGAGGTAACATACGAGTAAACCATAAAATACAAAATTCTAAAACCAAGAGAAAATTTAGTCATGTTATTTCTGCATCCTTGTACATAAGACGTGGCCGTTTACAGTAAATTAAAAACAAGAAAATCAGACATGCATGTCTCATCACAGACCATAAGAACTTTACCATATTTAGAAACCCATCAATTCTAGCAAATTTTGATGTTTACAAAATCGTTTAAAGAAGGTAGAACATGTTTGTTTTCACCAAATTAAATGAAAAACTTTGGCATGTTTTATTTTGATAAAGTGAACCCTACATATTAAGCAAAATATATTATCTACTGCAAGTTGCAACACTTACTAAAATCATACAATTATAAAAATTAAAATTATAGTATATTTATCACGTATTTTAGTTTCATGTCTCAAGAAAAGAAAAAAAAAAGTTTGTCATCATTTATGTGCATCTATAGTGATATCAGTTATCTTGATCACATTTCATTAAACTAAAAATGTTGTTGGTTTCTTAAGAATGACTGATTTGATATTCATTTTGTTTAATAATCAAATTGAATTTGAAAGCAAATAATTTAGTGATTTAGGGAGCATATAAATTAAAAAATGCAAAACGAAAATCGGCATAGAAATTCATAATATAATACGCTGAAATGAGTGAAAATATACAAATTCAGGAGATGATCATTAATACAACTGATACTTTAACATCACACTACACCTTATTAAACATTAGTTATAGCAAAATATTATTAAGAGTATTCTTACTTAAAAATTTAATTACCTCTAATATGGAGGCCGGCCATGAGCCCAACCAAATGCTTCATGGTTCATTTGTCCACCACCATTAGGGATCAAGTTAGGCTGCAGGTTATACCCCGGCATCGGATCACCCATCCCAACTGGCGGCGATGACCCACCGCCCCCGCCAGTACTCCCCATCCCGGCCTGCACCACACTATCCCCTTCCTCTTCTTCCTCAATTGGGAGTCTTTCATATGTGGCATTCGAAAACGTTGCGGCCACGACCATCACCGGGCCTGAGGCCACCAAGGAGCCCACCACGCTCCCACCGACCACCTGGCCTTGACCTCCTGCAACGTAAATGGTAAGGCCAGTTGAGCCAGGTGGAGCAGGACCAGGTAAAAAGGCTCCGGTTAATGATAATATCTCGAATCGGCCTTGTAAGGCCATAACCGAGCCAGGAGCTGTTGGTTGCCTTAGGGTTACGTTCATGACAGTCCCACTAGCGCTCATAACACAAACCCCTCTCTGTCTTCTCCTACTAAACTGAGCTATGCACTCAGCGACGTCAGTCCCGCTCTCCACCTCCATAACATGGCTACGGAGCGCGTTGGGACTGTCCCTGGTCACAAAAATAGGCGGTTTTGGCTTGTTTTTGGAGCCTGGAGGACGGCCTCTAGGCCGCCTGTTTGATGTTTCGATCCCACCTTCTCTTGGATCGACATCGCTGTTGTTGTCTCGATCGTCTTCTTCACTTCCTGTGTTGTTTTCATTCATTGATATTCCCAGATCTGGCTTCTTTAGAGCCATGGAACCACCTGATGATGGCTCCATTCCAGCAAGGTTAGCTTGCCCGTTCCACCACCGATTCGACATCTTATGTACCAAATTTTAATGGTAAAGATGATTTGTAGAAATTAGAAAGGTTCAAAGAAACAGTGGTGGTGGCGCAGATGAAAAGAACTGATTGATTGTTAATCTTAAAATACCCCTTGGGTAGCTTTTGGAGCTATGTGGGATTTGGTTGGCTTGTTCTTTAGGTTTTAGTGGGTAGAGTGTTTCTGACAAAGGTCTTAGGATTGGATTTTAATAATGTAAAGCATAACTATCTATCAATAATAATTCATACGTCTAATTTAATCGATGAGTACTGTTAACTTTTTATTTATATATATACGTTATCAAAGGTAACCAATTTGCATAGTTATCGTATATTTATACTTATGTTAGTTTCCCCATTTAACTTATATATAAGAAATACTAATTGTAAATAGAATGATTATTTTGCAAGTTGAGATAGTTTTGTTGTGAAAGTGAAAGCTATAATTAGTGTTATAACTCAAATTGTAAGAGTAGATTATTATGGGAAAATTACTAAATAGTCTATTTTATTAAATTTTTTAAAAAGATAGTCAATCAATTATAGCCGTTTCCAAAAAGTTTAGGAAGCCTTAGTTGTCATGCAAAATTGCGGGCTAAACCACAGACTAAGCTGCCAAAACTGGAGGCTAGGCCTTTAAAACCGTAAGCTAAGCCTTGGTTGACGGCAAAATATTATAGGCTAAATCTTGGTCGTCTTAGCCGACAAAACTGATGTGGCAGCTTCTGATTGTTAGAAATAAGGGCGGACTGCTTTCATGAAGGCTAAATTTTATGATTGTTTTGAAAAGAATGTTTAGTACTATAACTATTTATGTAACTTTCTAGGGATATTATTTGTCAAAGTTGTTTGAGTTATTAAAATCCCATTTACCTATTTTATATGTATTATTAGGGTTATATCAAATACAAAAGAAATTAACGTGTTAATTGTGAGAATCAAGTAGAGTAATTATATATACAAATAGAATGATTATGTAATTACATTATAGAGTAATCACATAATTACTCTATAATATATTTACATCATTACTTTTTTCGTATATATAATTATTTTATTTGATTCTTACAATCAACATGTTAATTTTAGTTGTACGTTAATTTTCTCCGTATTATTAGTATTAGTATATGTACGTTACTTTACTATTGTGACAACTTCTAGTAAAGATCAGTTATTGGAGTTAATTTGGTATATATTTCGTAACAAGCAAGTTTAATATAAAATGACTCATGTGACTCATTCACACTCATATTCCATCGAGAAAAAGAAAAAAAACTAGAGAGAAGAGAAAGGGTCTTTGGAATTAGGGTTGTTGGGATGTGTGGGGTAGCGTGCGCATGAGGTAGTGGGTGCACTCTTTTGTTTTCTGTCTGTGTTTGGTGGTTGATCAATGCAATTTTCCTTCATAATGTAATATAATAATACTGCATAGCCGAACAGAAGTTTGACTTGGATCCGTTGTTGATTCCTCTTTCAGATGCAAAGTAGGAGAGTTCACAATTAAGTTTTGACTGTTGAATGAGATCTTATGTTAAGAACAAACAAGTAATTTTTTTATGACAGTAACTTCCATTTCTATTAAATTAAAAAAAGGTGCTCAACATAAACAACTTTAGTAAACTTCTGAGAAATTCGTTTTGTTGTAGCGGTCAATAAATTAATCAATCCACACTCTGAAGCGCTATTGTACCGGTGTTCAAATGTAATTATCTATTTATCAATGTTATACATGCACTACAACAAATAGGGGCTTAGTGAAGACAAAAGTCGTCTAGACAGGCCTTGTTTGTCCTCGATATAGCGTTTCTTGACAACTCGTCGTCGATATATCCGACGTCGCTGCAAAGTTGTCGTAATAGATTAAAATTGCCGTCGACATAGAGTTGGTGATATAAAGCTAGGACACCCTATAGCGAGAAATTTTCGTTGTTATAGGCCAAATATTAAAAGATTAAAATGTTCATTGACGCAACTAACTTTCCCTTCACAGCATCAAACTTAGTACCGATGACATGTCGTTGCTATAGGTCAATTTTTTTTTAAATTTATTATCACTCAATGTTATTAAATAAATGAAAAAAAGTTTATTTTACCTTTAGCGAGTACATGTAGTCACTATAGTTCTTATACTAACAATAGTTGTTCTTATATTAATAATAAATTAAAAATTATATGTATAAATATAAAATACACATGCATACATACACATATATATACATAGATACATACATGCATGCATGCATACATACATACATGCATGCATGCATGCATACACACACACATACATACATACATACATAGACAAATATATACGTACGCACATACAAACATACATACATACATACATACATACATGCACGCATACATAGATAGAAAAATATGTACATACGCAAATACACATACATACCTACCTACATACATACATGCATGCATGCATACATACATACACACACATACATACACATATACATACATACACAGATACATACATAGCACACATATAAACATACAAATATGCATACCTACATACATACGTACGTACGTACATACAAACAAACAAATAAACAAATATACATACATACATACATACATACATACATACATACAAACTTATAAACATAGATACATACATACATACATACATAAACGCATACACACATATAAACATACATATATAGATACATATATACATCGACACATGGACATATACATACGTACGTATGTACCTACCTACCAAAACATATACATACAAGACGCATACAATACCAAAGGAAATAATTAGTAACTAGTAGATGTGCCCGCGTGTTGCGGCGGGGACGCGACAGGGACACGGTCGGTTTGCAGCGCGGGGGTGATGCAATGAGAATTAAGTCAGAAACTGTTTAGACGTTGTGGCGAGGGGTAGCGGGCATTTGATGGTGCTTGATTAGACTCTTGAGCCATGTAAGTTAACAAATGATTTATATAGTTGAATAAGAAAGGAAACTATTATGATTAGAATTGGATCTAACGAGTTAATAATGAACAAGATATAACTCTATGACATTATAAAACGGGTGAGATGGATCAGGAGTCGCAATATTAAATTTGGTTGTGTAAGGCAAGCCATTGTTGATTTTAAACATTTTATTCCGACCTTCAAAAATAAACATAGTAGTTTAATTGTGCGTATAAGTGTGTGTGTATGTAATACGTTAATTCAATCCATTGTTGACCCTACCTCGACTATATATTATTTAGTCTGTAGCATAACTAAACAAAAAAAATGCATACAAGTAATAATAACATGTTATCATAAAGACATGTTATTGCATTGTAAAATTCACTCGAGCGGAGGTGTAATGGTTGGCTCGTACCAATAACATGAAAAGCTAGGAATCTGAACTATGGTGACAGCAACAAGTATCACATGTGCGCATTTTGGTTCTAATATTCTTCACTTTAGGCATGTCCGAATCAAATGTAATTGTGATAAAATTTATAGACCTCAAAAATGCAATACAACATACCAGATCTTCAACTTCTGATCTCTATGATGTGTCATGTAAACCACCGGCTCGATGTTGTTTAGTATTATCAACTTAACTTTTTTTCCCTGTTCCACTAACTTGACACCGAGATCTTGAGCTTCTTGTTCTTAATTTCACTTTCCAAAACAATACTGTCAACAATCTTTTCTATTATAAAGACCACTTCGGAAACCTCAGCAGGTTTCTTTTATTCATCACCTACAAATTTTATTATAACTCGTTCAAGCCCGATTAACAACTCAAAACAACTCCTTCACAACTCAATAAACACTTTTTCATTGATAATAATTTAAAATACCAACTGATAATATTTTATTGTACACTAAAATTAGACAAACACCAACTGTTTATTGGATTCTCGTTTAGAAAATTAAATCTGGGCTTAGCCCATGTTTTTTGTTTACTCGGTGCTTAGCAATGTATATTTTACGCACATATAGGTTTTATATAATTATGTCTAGTATAATATATTTGTATACATATATATATATATATATATATATATATATATATAACATAACAATACATATAATTAAATCATACGGTCCAGTTCGGTTTTATACGGTTGGTTTTCGGTTAAAACGTAAGCCAAACCCTTTGTCGCGGTTTGAAAACTTTCAAACCAACCGGCCGAAAGTTAGAAAATAAAACCAACCGTGAAACCAAACGGATGACAGTTTAGGCGGATTCGCGGTTTCGAACCAAATGAACACCCCTATGTAAGAGCACTATTTAAAATGGAACCGTTTTGGAGGCTATAACAAGTAAAATACATGTTGGGTGACTTTAACTCACTTGATTTGTGTGGGTGCTTTCGTCCATTCGGTAACGTGGTTACCAAAAGTTTGTCTAAGAAAATCACAGCCATCTGAGCATTCCTAACATGAAGGCTATCCCTGGTAACTAACATGTAGCCCTAAGTCAGCCCTAAATCTAAGAGGTTAAAGAAATGACATGTTGTGTATTTGTAGGGTTACCTTAGTATTATGTTGGTGACGATGGCATGGTCATCACATTTGTAAAAAGTCTTCTGATTCTCCAATCTGTTAGGGATAGAACATTGTTTAACCCATACTTGTGATAGTGATTGTCTTACGCTATAGTAGCTAGTACTGATTTGTAGTACCATTGGTTGTTATCACCAGTTTTTACACATGTTATGGCACCAATGCTTTTAACTTGTTTTCACTGCATCAGGTAACATTGTAAATAAGAATTGTGTTTGACAATTTGTTATTATCTATGTAATTTAAGAAAGTCGCCGTACCATGGTATCATTATTGAAGAGATCTGTTGTTGTGGCTATTGTCAAATTTGGCTCTTGTGCTGGTAGTGGGCGGACAGATTTTGTGGGGCGGTGTAGTTTAGCTCCATGTACCAACATGTGATATATAGTTTATTACATAAGACATTTATAATTTACAAGAGTTAGATAAAAAAAATGATTTGCAGAACCTGGTTAACAAAACTATGGCAGAACCCATTTAATAACAGTTTGTGACCGCTTGGGCTCAGTTTACTGCTTTGGCATATTAAGCGTTAGTAAAAAAAGCTAAAACTTATTACACAAAACATTTTCAAATAATAGATAAAAAATATAATTCCAGAACCATTTAACAGAATTTCTCTACTGATTGGTATATCAATCTGATATGGCTCAGTTTGTTGTGGCCCGTTAAAACGGTATATAAAAGATATGAAGTTACAACATGACACATTTCAAAAAGTTACAAGAAAAATAAATTTTAGAAGTTCTTTAACAGAAATTAAAGTTACAAGAAAAATAAATTGTAGAAGTTCTTTAACAGATATTACAGCAGAGCCCATTCAATAGCAGTTTAAAAACAATATCCGTTTTAACATCATTCGTTTACTGATTGGTATATTATCGGGACTATTAAGGCAATTTATAAAGAAAACAAACATATCACATAAAAAATTTTAAAAATTTTGATAAAAAAAATATTAAATTGTTTAAAAGCAGCTATGGCAGAACCCATTTAACAAACATTTGTTTACTGATTTGTAAATAAATCTGAACCGATTGGACTCGATTTGCTGTCTTGGTTCGTATACGCGGTTTATCACGAGGAAAAAAAGTGTGACATGAAACACCATTAAAAATTAGATAAAGAATAAGTCATGAAACTCATTTAACAGAAAATATGGCATAAAGTGGGTTGACAAATATGGTTGTTGAAGGAGTTGATGAATTCCATCTGTTTTGAAAAGGTTAAGATCAGATATTGTAACGTCCTACTTTCGATAAGAATTAATAAAATAAATTTCGTTTATTTTATAGTGTGTCGTGTATCAGTTTAGATAAATAAACTATGAGACGGTGGGCTTGGACTTTAAAAGATGGAATGAGAGATGGAACGGACTTTAGGTCCATGGGCTTAAGGGAGTATAAATACCCCTTAAACCCTAATATTTCCATTTTTATCCATCTCTACACCATAGCCTACAACATAAAAAACACACACAAACACCATTCTTTATCCCGAGCCAAGATCCGAAGTTGAGAACCCGAGCTTGATAGTGTTAGAGCGTTGTGACGAACCAAGCCAACATCAAGACTAGACCGTGTTCGTAGAACGACTCGTTTAAGGTACGTTTATAACGGAAACTTGTTCGTTTAGGTTCGGATTTCGTATAGTAATCATAGATCTGTTTGAGTATGTTAACACGAATCCAACACCACAAATCCTACTGAAATCCGTTAACGTTTGATAGGTTAATTGTTAACCTAAAGAACCTGTATTATAGATGAATCAATCGCACCCTTTAAAACGTAATATTTGGATGTATGGATGGTTAGGGTTTATTGGCGTTGCTAATACGAGTTGATTGGTACTAAATTTGTGTTATTTCATTGAAATTTGAGGTTCAATTGCATAATCCGTTGCTGTTGACTGTTCTATATTCTTATTGACTTTGACTTTGACCTCTAAGTTAATGTTTGGATAAGACTGAGCCCATTCGTTATGTTAAAATAACGAATCAGGTGATTCGTTACTCACTAATTCGTTATGATTAAGGTAACGAATCAGGTGATTCGTTACCTGCCAATTCGCTAAGATAAGATAAGATAATGAATCTGGTCATGTCATGATAACGAATTAGGCAAACGAACTAGGATAACGAATTAAATCATGTAAGATAACGAACCAGATAACGAATCAGGTGATTCGTTACTCATCAATTAGCTAAGTTAAGGTAACGAATCAGGCCATGTTCTGATAAAGAATTAGGCCACGAATCGGGCTATGTTCAGATAACGAATTAGGCTTAATTCGTTATAGCGAAGAAGTGGGCGAATTAGATAATAATTTAAAAATCCTAATGGATAAAGTGTTAAGACAGTTAATGAAAATAAATTTTTTCCAAGCTGACTTGGCAGGTTAACCCCAGCCAAGGGCTTTTCCCCTTGGACCCCGCAAGGGCCTGTCTCCCCTTTAACCCCGCTGCCATGGGCGCTACCCCCCGAACCCCCGTTCGATGAGGGTAATAATAAAACTAGAAACAGGATATGTGTAGTGATAGTTAATTGATATGTGTAATTTTTATACAATTAGTCGCGCACAACTCAAGAAAGGAATAACCATTAACGGTGAACGTAACCGAGTTCAGGTGAGTTTCTAGCCCCATTTCCTTGTTATGGTTTCGGGACTGTGTGCATACTCGATGTGATAGTTAATACACTTACCTTAAATGGTAAGTGTATGTCATGTATGAAATATATGTTAATTATGTATATCTTGAAAGTAAACGAAAGCTTGTCGGTACGTGAACGATCTTCGGATATTTCACGCATTGACAAGGGAGGTATGTATATAATAGATGAATGTGTATGATAGATATATGTACAACATATGAATATGTATGAATGAGTAAAGAATGATTATGTATGTTACGGGTATGCAAAGACAGAATGTACAAAGATGAAGAAGTAAGGGATCAGACCCTAATAATATCTGAGATAGAGAAGAAAGGGATCAAACCCTACTAATATCTAAGATAGACAAGAAAGGGATCAGACCTTAATAATATCTGAGATAGACAAAAGAAAGAGGGATCAGACCCTAATAATATATGAGATAAAAAAGGAAGGGATCAGACACTAATAATATCTGAGATAAAAAGGACAGTAATTATATAGTATGAAAGTAATAAAGTATGAACGTATGTATGAAGTTATGTAATGAAAGTAAACTAGTAAAGTAATTATTATGTATCTTCGGGTGCATAATTGAAGGTAAGTGTACGTATTGTATGATGTGTGATTAACTAGAACTCACTCAGCGTAGCTGACTTTTAGTATGCACGCAGGTGAGTAGGATGAGACAGCTGGCTTGAGCGGGGACACATGGCGGAAGAATAAGAGTCTGGCATCTAACGACGCAAGTTGTTTTATGTTTAATGTTTTAATGTTGAAAGACAAGAATGTTTTAAGACAAGTTATGAATTATTATGGTAATGTTATGAAAGTTTAAATTCCGCGTAAAGTTTTAATTAACTATGATATTTGGAACTATGTTTATGAGTAAATCCAACGTCCAATGTAGGGCACCCGTTAACGGGGCCTTACAAGTTGGTATCAGAGCAAAGTTCGAGAGATTTAAGTATCCTACATGCAGAACTATTTGGTCATTAGTTCTTTCAATTCATCTCACGGCATAGCCATGGCAGCTTCGGCACCACGAATTGACTTTTCCCTCACCCATCAAGTAAGTGCCCCTTTTTTAAAGACACTTGTAGTAAAATGGGTTCGCTTTTTATTGGGACACTCAATGTGGAGGAATTTGCTCTCCACATGTTCGCACCACTGAAGTAGAGCTGTGGCACCTTTAGTCCCGTCAAAATCTGAGGGTTTGGTACTGGTGAAAGTCTTAAACGAACAGTGAGACGCTTAGGCTCACTTGAAGCAGAGGTGATACTAGCAAAAAGGTTCTGGTGAATTTGGGTCATCATATCTGGAATGACCGTGACTAGCTGTTTGGTGATTTGAGCAGTTAACTTGCGGCTAGAGGTTTCAGAAGAACGACGCTTGTTGAAACGGAGAGACATTCTGCGAACAATGGTAACGAAATTTGTGAGACTCGGAATGGGGTGTGGTATTAAAAATATCCTTGTTAAAGTTCGTTTTAAAAGAAATAAATAAATAAATACATAAATAAAAATCATAACAATGGTAATAAATCATGTGTGGAAATTTAGAGTTTTCATGAACCACCATGGACTCTTATTTTCCAAACATCAAGGAAAGTCGAAATCAAATTGAACCGAAAGCTAGGTATTCGTGTATCACCACGACTTGACAGACTTCCAGTTAAAACACATTGTAAAACATCGAACCACCATGACTTGCCTGACATCCTTAGGAGTGCAACCATATTTTTTTCACAAAGATAAGATGATAACGTTTGAAAACTTAAAGTTGTGATTCATATGGTTTTGAAAGTGGTATGCTCTGGCTTAATAGAGTTCATGCCCTTTTCTAACTCTCTAGGTAAGCAACCGGGGTCCCGTGTCTGACTGGGATTTATGCACATTGCTTATCCTTAAGTTTCAATAACCTTGGTGTCAAGAGTTTCAGAAAACAAGAACGCCCCCTTACAGTTTAGTACATACCCGCCATAAAGAACCATCTTTAAGAAGAATAAATATCGGAACACCACAATAAAAATCGATTATTGAAAATGTTTGAAAAATATTTGCTTTTAGGCATAAGCGTTGTACTTGTGTGTGCTTGTGTAATTGAAGTAATTGAATCATCAGTATAATAGTAACAAATAAGTGCTTTGAACAATCACATAAGGCCCACATAATTTCTAATCATGCAACCTAAACAATTAAGCAATAAACAATAACTAACTAGAACACTACGTCTAATGTCCTATCTTATAGTCACGGCTCTGATACCAATCTGTAACACCCCCGGCTAAAGCAGAATACGCCCGAGTGTGACGTACAGATTGTTCAAAACACATGTGACACTATTAAGTGACATTATTATCATTATTTCATTGATGAGTCAAAAAACACGTACTTTTGCAAATAAGAAAAATTATAAGGAAATAAACAAGTCAAACACTTTATTGATAATCCTATGTCTAGTGTCTCTCTTTTTTCATCCTCTAATAAGCATATATGTAACATATGCATAAAATAATGTCAACTAACTTAATAGTTGGTGAGTTCACACATTTTTTATATAATACATAAAAAATCATACAGTTTCATAAAAACTCGTGAAAAAAAACAAATAAGGTCCTTACCAATTAGAATTGTGCACCAACGTACTCGGATAACGAGGCCCTTTTCCACTCATAACAACAACGTCTTGAGCGCAAGGGGGGGGGGGGGCATATGATCACACTATATTGAAGTAATCCATGAGCAAGTAACAAGTAACACAAGTCCATGTAACGAATTATAGTTTGTAAGCGAAATCATAAATAGTTGGGTTTTGCAGGATACATATGTTACCCCCAACAGTAATAAAAAGGTAAAAAGGGGGTGTGAGAAACTTACATTTGAATTTCGATGACAAACTTGAAAATGAAACGGAAATCGCGTTATATGAAACCAAATGATCGAATCTCACACGAGCTAAAATAATAAGAACACGAGAATTACTAACTAGTTAATGGTATTAGCATGTCGGTTTTAAAGTTCATATATTATTGTTTGTATATATACTTTTACACATTTTAACGTATTTTAGTATTTAAGTCTAACGGATTTCAGCGATTTGTTATTATAATATTACTTACAAGATTAATATTAAATAATGTTTACGGGATTTGTCGTTACTGGTATGTTATATTTTAGTATAACCGTTTATCGGTTTAGAATTTATTAAGTTACACGTTATTATATATATTTATATAATTATTTTTACGAGTTTTTACGAGTAATTAAGGTTTGTAAAAGTTGGGTTCTTGGATGAAAATACTAAAGTAATCTAAAACCATTTTCATTTAACTTAAAATAATGATTTTATTTGTTTAATAATGATTTATATATATATATACATATATAAAATTTATTCTAACTGATAAACATGGTTTTAAAAACAATATAAAAAGGATGTGTAGTGACCCGTGTTTGAACCTGGGTCTCCATGACCACACCAGCTGTACACAACCACCAACCACCAGACCAAACTCTCTTTGTGTTATGAAATCATAAACACAATATATATATATATATAGGATTGATTTCTTTTGAGAACCACTTTGAGTTTTAAGAACTCGAAAGAACTCAACGTAACAAAAATAATTTTCGAATTTTTTTTACACATGTGTAATACGTAAGTGTAAGTGATGTACAAAAATTACGGTATTTTTTTACACACCGAATCGACTTTTTACACATGTGTAACTAACGTTTAAACTTGTGTAATTATCAAAAATACTTATTCTCTATCCGGCTTTATTTTTTTAATTAAATTTAATCTCAGCCACATATTTCATATCATTTAATTAAATGTGTGGTTCAAAATTGAGTTATTAAAGTTCTTAAAACTCATCATGGTTCTCAAAATAACCCTCCCATATATATATATATATATATATATGTATAGGGGAGGGTTGTACTAAAAAGAAGTAGTTTTCTAGAAAGACTAGGAATAAATCATAACCATTGGATCATGTTAATCAATGGTTGAGATTTAAAATCACCAATAACCGACATAGTTTCCTAAAATTGCTCTTTAATCATTATAACCGACATAGTTTCCTAGAATTGTTCTTTCACCATCATTTGTAATGACAAATGTCAAAAATTTGTTGGTTCTTACCATTCTTAGGAAACTCCTTATTCTTATTTGAACCATTTTCTATATGTTTATATATATATATAGGGAGAGGATCATGAGAGAACTCCATTTTATGGAGAGAACTAGAGAACTAATAATGAAGTATTTTTAATTTAATTAAAAAAAATATTTTAAAAATTTTTTATCTTTCATCCTTCTTATATGTTGTTACTCTTCACCACAAAAAATATAAAAACAAAAAAAAATTAACGAGTATGCATATATGCAATACACCGACTTTTTTTATAACGCATATGTGCAATAGTGTGCATTTTGATATTTGAAATAGTGTTGAATAGCATATATATAGTTGTTTGTATTGTATATTCGCAATAGTGTTATATTATATACAAAAATTAAAAAAATCGATATAGTGCATATGTGCATTAGTGTTGTATTACATATATGCGATAATGTGTTTTGCATACAATTATTAGTGTCGTATTTGCATATATTTAATAGTGTGTATTGGATAATGCAATTATACTGTATTATATGCAATAAAACACTATTGTATATATGAAATAGGCATTAGTGCACATATGCACTACAATACTACACCGACAAGGTTTTTTTTTTTAGTATCAATATCATCTTATTAGAAGGAGGAAAGAAAAAAAATCACAAAATATTTTTTTTAAAATAGTTAAAAATAATTCTTTAGTAGTTCTCTAGTTCTCTCTTTAACAGAAGTTCTCTCTAGATCTCACCCCTATATATATATATATATATATATATAATAAGTCTCTACTAGAGACACCCAAAAAATATTTAAAACACCCACCCAATCAACCAAGGATTGGGCAATCCATGGCATATTGGTAGAGTCTTTTGGAAAAATGAGTTTTTTTTGTCGTTTTGTTGTCTTTTTTTGCTATTAATCGTTTTTTGTCTTTTTGTTGTCTTTTCTTTTATTTCTTTTCCTTTGTTAGTTTTTGCTTTTGTAGTAGTAATCTTTAATAAAAAATACTTTTTAAATATTTTTTTGCATTTTAAACCAAGTTTCGGGAAAAATTGAGTAAAATTCGAACTTCTCATTTTAACGAGCTAGTCACTGTTCAAATCACCAAAAATATTTCCTAACATTTTTAACTTATGTTTCATTTTATATTATTTAAATTCTAAGTTTGTGATGTGTTGGAACCAAACTTGGTTTAATACCAAGATCGAGTGGATTTACATTCGCTTATGCCCGAGTTTGGGACTTTAATTAATAAAAATTCTCAAACTTGTTTAAGCTACTGATTTTATTGAAATAATTCATATATTTAAATAGAATTGTTTGACGATT